>NC_088979.1:177271686-177484186 GCF_963932015.1 Anas acuta | reverse complement strand
CTGCTGTTTGCTACATGCAGACATGAACTGAGTAACACACAAAACCTTGGGTGCTAGTTGTAGGTGGGTTTTCACTTCCCAAAGATGTTTTGACTGGCAGTCAAAAGTCATTGAGCAAATCCAAGCTCATTCTGCAGTGCAGATGCTTTTCCTGCTGCTGTCATCCCATTGGAGCATTCCAGGAACACACCTGGGAAAGTGTGTGGTGGCTCTCAGCCCCATGCCTATAGTGCTTGGTAAGGCAACAACAAGAAGCAAACCCAAACCTGCAGCAGTGGGTGAGGACTGGAGCACGTACACGCTACTCCGGGCTGGGCCCCTCGCAGCGTCAGAGCCACCACGTTCACAATTTATAAAACTTGGCCTGCAACTTCTCTGCACTCGAGGTGACTACAAGATACAAAGTACAGTAATTATTTTTCATTCATTTTCCAGTTCGAAGTGCCCTAAATATTGAGAAGATTGGGCCACAGATCAGCAGCGAGGGGTCTTACAGCATGATGACAACGGTGTGAGTTGTGCGTCCCTCTGCATGGCACAGGGGCATTTGAGGGCAAGTGGGGGCACAAGACTTGTCTTGAAAAATTGTCCTGGGTAAAGAGAGTCAGTCTGGCTGGAGTGGATCCAAGGGTGAACAATCCTGCCTGCTGTTGCTTCTTGGAGAGAATAAACTTAAGGAGAAAGTCTGGTTGCAAACTGTCACAAAGAAAGTGAGGGTGATCAGGGGAGCCCAGGCACCAGAAGGGAACAGCGGATAAGCCAAGCAGCTGATGCATGTCACACATGAAGTTCATGTACACAGGTTGTATTCAAAACATCTTTCACTTCATGAATGACAAAAAAAGAGGTCTGTGGTTTTCAGTGATGGTTACGTTTTTTTCCACTCAAAACCCAAACTACTTAATCGTTAACACTATGTCAACACTTACGTCTTTTTCTCCTTCAGAAGATTAACAAGCTATGTTGCAAACATCTTTGTGGAAACTCACAAGTAAGTTTAACACTTACTCTACATCAATTTGTTATTACTAAGAAAAAAAAAAGCCAGTAAAGATGGTTATTTGCCTGACCATTCTGTAGTTGCCTGCTGTGGATACAAAACTCACTAGCCATGTGAATTCAAGGTAGATAACATTTTGTTGCAAACAGGAAAATGCCATTACAGTGCAACACACAAGTGGTCAGGAACCAACTGGTTTATAACAGCTTTTACATATAGCATGTGACCAAGGATACAAGATTAAAAACAGTGAGGTGGGCAAGTATATTCCTTAAAGCCTCTGTTTGCAATAAACTACAAATGGAAGGAAAAAAAAGGAAAAAAAAAAAAAAGGCCTCGATCCAGGGTGTTCTTGAAACTTGGAGAGGTTTTGACAATAAAAGAAACTAGAATATATGAGGGGGGGGGGGAGGGGGGAGGGGGTAAGGGAGCAGGTGCCTACATCTCTGCTTTAATTCCCCCCCAACAACCACCCCAATACTAGAGATCTGTGTGTGTTTACCAGCACGAACCTGTAAGTGTGAAGCTAGAGATACCACAAGAAAGAAAAGTGAGTTTCCATTCACTTACAACCCACTGATTAGTTGATTCATTGCTTTTGCTCACAAGTGTTTATCACCAGTGTTTAGTTCACACACACACAGAAAAAGAACTGTTAATATAGCAACACCTTTTCTCCAAGTAGGAAATTTATAATAAGCACTTCAGACTCAAGATTTATTTCAGCAAATTAAAAATACATGAATAATACAAGCCATCTAGAAAGATTTAATTCACATATTAGTGAATTAGCAGCCAGATATCCTACACTACTCAGAGCTCAAGAGAGAACTGAAAAATCCTCTGCCACATACACAAGGTGTAAAAGAAACCTGAAGGATAGGTGAAACCCCACCCCTGAAAGCACAGTTTAGATTATCATTGCAAAGTCATTTTTTCAATATGAACTCATACACCATCTGCCTCACTGAGTCTGGTAATATTTACAGTTTCACTAGAAAGACCAAAACATGAACAGATCTCTTTTGCCTCTATCAGGCCATTGCAATTAGTGATCAGCTATGAAAACTAATCTTAACTTCAGGCTGTTGCAAGAGTTTGCCAGAGCTCATTGTTCATTACCAATAGATATAAGAGGCAATTATAGGGATAACTCCCCCCCCCCACAAAAAAAAAAAAAAAAAAGAAAGTACCACTAAAACCATTCCTCCATCCTGAATTATTAAAGAACTCTCAGAACAACAAAATAGCAAATACTTCTTGCCTTCACAGCAGACAAGCAGACAAGTTGGGCAGGAGAGATGGTGCAGGCTCCCAGGCCCTGGCTGTGTACACACTCATGTCTTCTGCAAGGCCAAAATATCTGACAGGATAGAAAAATGGAGTTCTTTCTCATTTTCAGCAGCAAGAAAAGGATGGGAAGTCCAATATGCTTCACAACTGCTTGATAGAGGCCTACTAGAGATGGTGCATCCCCAAAGCAGGACAGGGACATTGACTTGGTCAATGCTAGCCCTTCCCTGCACCTGCTAATGGGAGGCCCAAGGCATGCAGTACTGTCCTTCTCAACATCACCACCAGTTTAATGCTTGCCAGATTTGTATGTTGTTTTTTTTCCTGTTTACTTTTTCACAGCTAAGTTGCAGTATTAGTAGTTCCTTCCTGTGGTAGTTACGTACCTCCCTTCTCTCATGACATTCACGATGAAATGCATCACAGTTAGCAAAGCAAATCAAATGCTTTTCAAAGAGCTCATCCAACCAGAAGTTTTGTCACCTGCTCCCACCCAAAATAAGGTGCTGTCTGTCCTTCCTTCACCAGGACCTGCAGCAGCCTCCACTCTGTGTCTATTCCTGGCCTTATTTGTCCTGAGGCTCCATGTTCCTGATCAAAGCTCCAGCTCACAGATTTTGATTTCTTTCTGCACTATTTTGGCTCTGACTTGACAGCTCAGTGACCTGGCAAAGCTGCTTTCCATCCTGAATGAGGACTGAAAAGGAAGACTTGGAGGTGTGGATGTTCCAGCTCTGGAGATTTCAAACAGTGCCACCTACCAAGTCCCAGAAATCCTCACTCTTCCCAGTCACTTCTCAGATTCTCTTATTTGCACTTGTATCTCCAAAATAGTTAGGTTCCAAATATATAAACCTCCTAAACTAAAGAACAAATTTCTGTTATATTTAAATAACAAGTCACTCTAGTGCGTGTAGAAGAAAATTGCTATTTTAGTGAGGCCCACATAAACAATGGTTTGAGCTCCCTCTGCAGGCTCCGTGTCTGTAATTAACGAAGAAATCTTTTTTCCCACGGCCATGCAGTCATAAACGAATAATGATGATGTGCAGAAACAAAAATGTTTTGACAGGATTTGGCATGCGAGTAGTCGAAATTATCATTGATGTTGTTCTTTAAATGAGACATTTGGGGCAAATTCTGGTCTAGTATAAACAGGTGCACTCCGTTGCAGCAAAAAGAGTGCCAAACACTCTGCTTAGAAATGGGTTTAGTTAATTTTGTGTTAGTTGGGTGGCAACTTAAATAATGATAACTAACTTCAAGAGCTAGTACCTAGGGAAAGCATAAGGATAAAAGAGTACTACCAAGATAGAATAGCAGAAAGAGATATTTAAAAGATTAATTTTTAACTTTAACTAGTAAAGCAGATTATGCTACTGCACCAGGCTTACACTGATTTAGTGGTACAGAGTATATGGAGTGTAGGAAGCATTAAACTCACAAACAGAGACTTCTATCCCAAGAATCACCAGATCTGAACACTCAGAAGCTAATTCAGCTCTACGTTTCATTGGAGCCACTATCTAATGGGATTTCATACAGGATTAGGCAGAAGTGTGGATTTCTTTGACATTTCAAGTCCAGTCATTAAAAAGAAACCTTCTTTTTCAAGCTGATAACCCCCCTTTTTTTCCTTTTCACATTAGGGGAAAAAAAAAAAAAACAGCATTTACAGAAAAAAAAAAAAAAAGTAATGGAAAAAGCTATTCAGAGTACACAATGATAAGGATTTAAAAGAGAGAAAATGTATTCCATAAACAAAGCTACACAGTAATGTTGAACTGAAGTATACACCTGTGTTTAGTAGTTCTCCAACCCAAACTTTCATTATATTTCAGCCCTGCTCTAGTTCTTGCACACTCAGGGGTGAAAACCACAAGAACAGCATTTAACAATTCAGCAAAGTTCTCCTTTAATAGCCACAGACATCAAAAATACTAAACATACAAATATTAGAAAACACAGTACTATCACAAGATTCAGCCTCTATCTTTCACAGTGAACAAGAGCGAAAACGTAAGATTTGGGCTAGATAGAACTCAGCAGTAATAGAAGACACTGTTTCACATTTCACATTTCACATTAATCACATGTAATTGATATTCAGCCAAAATTTTCCCTCATTTCAACTGTTTACATGTCATATTAGCCTCCTTTCCTATTCTTATATCTTTGAGGCCTACGCATGTTAACAGTTTTAGATAATTGTCCTATTTTTGTACTGCAGCCTTTTAGAGGTTTGGCTCTATCACAATGTGGAGACATCTATAATTTCTGGCATGCAGAAGAGCTCTCTATTAACTACAGCAGCTCCACTCTGCTCATCAGCCTGTATGCAGCTAAGACCCTATTTCTCCAACACATTTTTTTCTACTTGTTGACATGTACTGTATGAAAACCAACTGGCAGCCAGATACCAGTGATGCTTTCCAGGAAACAGTATGGGCACCAACACCATTTAAAATCTTTGTTAACAGCCTGGGTTCACCCTCAGCACATTCATGGTTGATACCAAACTCAGGGAATGTGTGGGATGTGAAAGCAATATATGGCTGCCATTCAGAGAGAGCTCAATAGGCCAGAGGAGTAAGGTGATGAAAAACTTCATCCAGAACCTCATCAAATATAAGTGTGAAGTACTGCAACTATACAGGATCAACCCCTTAAAAGCGGTGAGGTGTCAACAGGATACACAACAGCTTTTCAGAAGAGGATTTGAGGAGTCCTGATGGACAAGTTGAATATTAGTTGGCAGTATCCTTGCAACTAAGAAGGCTTGCTACATCAGCAAAAATGAGGGCATTGGGTCAAAGGAAATGTTCTACTGTCTGTTCAGCACTTGTGACAATGCATCTGGAGTACTTTCTGTGCAAGACACCAACATACTATGCTGAGTCCAACAGAAGACCATCCAGGTGTCAAGGGAGTGAAGACATGTCATGTAGAGAGGTACTGGGTTTGATCAGTCTTCAAAATAGAAGGCTATGTAAGGATCCCTCTAGTGTCTTACCACTCCTAGTGGTAAGGTATAGCAAGATGGAGCCAGAGGTGCACAGTGACTAGACAAGAGGCAACGCACACAAGTTGCAACATAGGAATTTCTGATAAGATGACAGGAAAAAATCCTCACAGTGAAGTGATCCAACACTGGAAGAGGTCTCCATCCTCAGATATTCAAAATCAGCTAGGGAAGACCTCAATCAGCATGATCTAAGTCAACTGTGTTTTGAGTGGGGGATGGAAGTACATCACTTCCAGAGAGCCTGTTCTGCCTAAATTCTGCCAGAAGCCTATGATTTTATCCAGTACAGTAGTAATCCTGGCTGCATGGAATTTGAGTACTGTAGACATTACCTGAGCCATCTCTGGCTGTCACATGCAAAGGCCAGAGGATGTATAGCAGTGTTTGCAGAAGTTCACCATGCATGCACAGGCCAACTCTCACAGTTACTCAGTGTGCATAGTAACTCCGACAAACTTGGAACGCACCAGACTTTCTGCACGTGCTCAGATCACTGGTCCAGCATATGCAAAGTAAGTCACGTCCCATATATTAGCCAAGACAAACTTTGTGCAGCAGTGCTATACTGAAACTTCATCTGTTAGTTCTATGTTTGCATGGGCCTGCAATGTGAAGTGCAGATCAAATCATTCACAGCTAACCTGGCTATCATTGCACAAGCATGAATAATGTTGTTCTGCTAACATCTTCTCATTCTTACGTTGCATCTATTGCAACACTCTAGAACATCTGTTCCAAACAGTTTTAGATGTGGCTTAAAAAGTTATCGCATCTAATAAGTAGTCAAACTATACATATACACTAAGTCCTTGAATCATCATTAAAAAATCTTTCTCCCTGCAACCTCTCATGTTTGTTTTGGTTAACTAAGGCTCAGACTCAAATGGAATATTTTACCTGTAGTAAATCATAGTTACAAATTACATAGCTTTACATTACAGTTTCAAATTCATGAACCATTAGCTATCGACCTGGTGATCTGATACCCTGCTTATAATAGCACCCACATTTTGTAAGGCATTTTTCATCAGCAAGTCAGTATCATTATCCCCATTTTTTAACAGATGAAAAAACTGAGGCATGAAATACGGAACTGATTGGACCAAGGTCACATAGGAAACCAGCAGCAGAGACAGGAATAAAAACAAGGTGGCCTAAGATCTACTGTAGTGTGCCCCACTGTGATTTCCTCACCCCAATGTCTCTTTTGTCTAGGTTCCTGCAATTCAATTTACCCTCTTGAATATATTAACTTATTTTGAGGCAAAAATATTCTAATTTTCTGGTTCTCTGACTGCTACATCCATTGCGTTCTTTATAGGTACTGAAGATACCACTGTTGATGGCTAAAATATGAAATAAAAGATACGACATATCTTTCTAAGATCAATTTAATGGTGACAGAACTATGATTTCCTTAACCCTGTATAGACAGTTATTTTGTGCTGAAAGCTTTTCTTACTCTTTTAGTACTGTTAGTGGTGACAACTCTAACCAATTAGTATCTTCTTTGGTCTTCACTAACATGCTCTATAGTAGTACCCTGGGTAATTAATTAAATAAGAGCAGACACGCCAAAAGGATTTCTAATTCACCAGTCATTACCTTACCATATTATTTGTAGTCCTCCTAACCAGATTTGGATACTAATTTATTTGGAGGGTTGTCTTAACAAAATACTTTGCCAAATTGCTGTTTTGTTTTGTTTTGTTTTGTTTTGTTTTGTTTCCTCATTCTGCTCACTAGATCTGTAATTCTATTAAGAAAATAATTAAATTTATTGGACAGAAAAGATGACAAATTTTTCCAACACCAAGGCTGCTTAGAATCCAGTGTCTCCCTTGGAAGTCTAGAGGCATGACTACCCTCTGCAGTTAAATATAACACAAACCATCAGCATTCAACCTAGCTGCAGATTGGAACTCAGAAACTCAGCAGGGCTTTTCAGCATTAATACCAAAATGAGCGTCTCTGCATGGACATACAGCTGTGCTATGTAGAAGTACTTGCGTGGATCAGTACTAGCTCAGGTAGAATGAGCATGTACTACATCACTTTCCATTGTACAACACAAACACATTGAAAGCATCTTTGAAAGACAGTCTCAGTTCCCACAGACAAGTTGCAAAACAGCAATTAAGTGCCTGAAATACCAGGTGGCACTGAAGCCTCTAAGTCTATGAAAGTAATCCAAAGCTTTGCCTCCCTGGATGAAAAGACGTCACTTAAGTGCCAGAAGTTCTGCTACTGTATGTACAGAGAGGCACCACTGTGATAGCCCCACATGCTGAAAGCAGTTAGTGATTCACAAATTTGCACATAGGACCCTTCAGAGCTGCAAAGTTTGCAGGGATTATGCCTAGCAGCCATGGAGAACAGTGCACTGAGCACAAAGCACAGCAGTATGGGTACACCTCTTCAAAAGCACAGTGAGGAGAGGAGTGAAAACTGTGAAAAAGCCTTACGATAAATGCTGTGCCGCCCTGCAAAATGCCAGGTATGACACAGTAAACAAAAATGTTACTGCGTATCTAAGTAACTATATAGCTTCTGGAGCCTAAAGCAAATACTACTCCTCTGTTATGATCTGATTCATCAAGATATTCAAAGCGTGTTCACAACTTTTAAGTTCCCAAGTATTCTCACCAGCTTCACTATGACTAGTAAGTCACCTGAAGTTCCACAATGCTGAACAGAGGACACTTGAATGCACTTGGAACTGATACGTTGAACACTACTACTTAAAACTTCAACATACAGGTAGATATAAACATTGCAGTGGTTCTTCACTTTCTCATTAATTCAAAAAGGAAAAGAAGGACTGATAGGAAGCAAATTGCACCTTGAAGGAAGTTCTGCAAAATGGAGTTCTGCAACTTTTCAAACATATTACAATAATAAGTTAGGTTTTAACCAAGTTTGACTTTTAAATCACCTTTTTTTTTTTTTTGACTTTAAACAGAAGGCAGATCCTAAAAAACACCCTCCCTATCCCACCATAACATTTAAGAATTTTCACTACAAATATGTTGCATTTGTCATGCTCTGATTCTTAATTTTTCACAAAAGAAAAGGAACATCTACAGGACAGATTAGAAAAGATGCACTTGCAAGTGGTATATTTCTACAAGTTCCTTGGAACACCAAAGAGTTTCAAAGGCATAGCTCATGGCTGTCTCTTACCTACTGGTAAAGACAGTGCCAGTTCTAGGCTAGAAAAATAAATGGAATATGGAAGATGAAGAACAATGAAAAAAACAGTGCAAACCTAAACTTTCTGAAGAGTGAGGATAAAATGAACACAACTGAATTAGAGCATTCCACAGAAAAAAATCACAGATGAACATAGAGATATGACCTAGAGAAACAAAGAGAAAACAGCAGCTACAAGGAATTCCTTTTCTTTATAAAAACTGCATCCTCACTCAGTTAAAAATTGAATGAAATTAAAAATGTGGTATTAAAAAGAAGAAAACTAAGTTCTGAGGAAGATATCCAGATTTTGTCCTGCAAGGAGTAAGGATTCCATTTGTACAAGAGGCACCATCTACCTAAACCCTGTTCTTTATGGCCCAGATCTTTTGTGATCACTCCAGCTCATCACAGGAATTGACATGATAAAACACATGTCTACCTACATATGCCCTCCTCTGAGTAACAAATGAGGATACCTGATGGGTATTTTATATCAAAATGACATTAGTCGGATGATGGGAATTCTTTCTTTTTGAACTTTGATTAAGCTTAATAACAGCTCAAAGTTCTGTCTGATGTCCCTCCTTTGAATGCTCATCAGGCTTAGTTTTACTTAGTTTCTCAAACTCCTATGGGATCCTAAGGATCCAAAGTAAACGTTTGCTGCCACTTCCAGGGATTCAGTAGCTGCATCTTTACCAGAAAATCAAGTCCTGCCCAGAAACACTCGAACACTAGAATATGAACGCCAACATTTAAAATTGTTAAAACTGTTCTTAAAATGCTTTTTGCTCATGCCAACTAGCACTTTTCTAGACAATCTGCAGACACAGCACAGAAGTGAGAATGTTTCAGGAACCATTCCAAACAAGCAGGTGGATCTCACCACAAATTGCTTTGCAAGCTCAGAAAATTTACAACAAAAATATCAGCTGTTCTGTGTAGTGGGAATGATCCTGGATATGTCTTATTTAACATTCTAGGAACAGCATAAAAATCCACTCTTCAATATCTTTCTTTTCCATTGATCCAAGTCATCCCTTTCTGATAATATAATGGAAAACATTTTTTTTGTTATGCCTGATAGAATCTAACCTTCATATGATCTTGCAGTGTACCTGACTGGTAAGTTATCCTGCTATTGCCATAGAACTTGACACCAGCTGATTGCTATCCAGTTGTTAGCCTCATGTTGGAAGACCAAAGGAAGATTCACATCCAAAACACCCCAACCAATTCAACATACAACAGGAAGCAACTGGAAGATATGATTATTTAATAAAATAGCACTGAATTGAGGAGTTAAAAAGTGATTTGGGGCTCTCCATACTTCTGTTCTAATCTTGGATATCTCAATTTCTTATATAATAAGAGCAGGTAGGAACTCTGGCTTAAACCTCCCTGAGTGTAGTATATGCTGAAGAGAAGTTTAAAGTTTGTTTGCATCACACTTACTTTCTCTCAAAATTTATGATGGAAAACAAATGAGTCTGGTAGCTTCTTGGACCTTCCACTCTGGGTTTTAAGGTATGAGGGAAAAGAGTATCTCTTTGTGAGCTAAGCATTCATTGGAATGGATTTTTCATCTATTTTTAACAGTAATTTATCTAATTGCTCTGCATTATGTTACAGCACATAATGTTAAACTGAATTTTTTCACGGCTGCATTACAGTTTCAGACATTTTATTACATAATCTGCGATGACATTTCACTTACTGTATTCATCCTGCAAGAACAATACAAAAATGGCTACAACAATGCAAATCCAGTTTTCATATCATGCCTACTTAGGATACAGGGATAATAATGTTATACCGTACTTATTAGTGCTTTCTCAGTCAATATGTTATGATATACTGAATTCTTTGTGTCATGGGGCTCAATTACTTAGATTTGGCAGTCAGATGAAATCACAAAACAAAAAACAGGCTAATCAAACATAAATGTGATTCCAAATTTTTATTGACTGCATTTATCCACTGTTAGGGCTGGCACCCCACTCAGAGGAGAAATGTAGAGAAGTTGTTGGAAAAGAATGAAAAAGACATGTTCTTTCTACTTTCAGTTAAAAACAAACAAACAAACAAACAAAACACAAAAGTTTGTGGAGGGAATGCTCTTTAAACTTTATTGTATTTGTATGAGTGACTTCAATTTTAGAAGTATTGCTGCCTTTGAGTGGTAACATAGATATTTACATGTAAAGCTGTATTTGAGATATGATACTTAATTATGTGGAACACAGTGGGATCTTTGTTAATCAGGTATGAGATGCATAAAATGTTCAAGTGAAAGTGGACTGCGTGGCATAACACTGTAGTGGCCATTTTGTTGTATAAATTGGTTCCTAAATGTTACTAATATTGGATCAAACATCCCATTCTAAAAAGTATGCATTCAGATTTCACTTATTATTGTATACTTATAAAATCCCTGCATTCCTACAGCCCTCTAAAGATTGTGTGGCAGCATCAGCTGCATGTATCTTTGATTTATGTTTTGAATAAATTGACATGTTAAACAGAAAACAAACAAACAAACAAACAAACAAACAAACAAAAAGTTTCTTTTAAAAGAAGGGGCAGCCTTCCTACAACTAGTTTTTTTGTTTTGTTTTGTTTTGTTTTTTACCTATTATCTCAACAGATCCTCAAGTGGAAGCCTAAAAGAAGATACTAGACTCAGTTCCTTGTAGCATCTCCTCCTTTTTATCCTGAAGATAATCAAGGACAAAGTGGCACGAGGTAATTAGCTGCAAGTATCACTAGCTGCCTGAATCATCTCCAGGACTGATACTGAGCTCCTGCAGGCAGCCCTGGCCTACAATCGGTGACTCCCAGGGAAGATATTTCAACACAAGAAAGAGGCCCTACGCTGGGGAAGAAGGAGCCATGCATATGAATGACTACTCTTGTCCTGCTGATAGGAGAACTCCTCAGTATTTCCAGCTCCATACTTCTGGGGTAAAGCAGCTTACCCCAGGAGGAATACCAGCTTGTTGCTTTGACCTCTGTCTTTGCTTTTTGATGTATCGACAAATAGCACTGTTGTCTCAAAAAGCTTCTGTTTATTAACTTTAGAAAAGAAAAAAAAAAAGTGTCTATTTTTAAACAAATACTTAGGGAGTATTCACATCAATGGAAGTAAATAATTTCCCTGTATTTGTCATTAAAAACATTGATGGATAAAGCATTGTATTGGAGATGGAAAAATCTGAGTTTTGCCCAGCTGGCTTATACTCCATTTTACTATATTATTGATGTCAATACCTGTTTTGAAACTGTAGAGCAGTTTCAAAGAAGCAAGCTCATAATTCCCTTAGATATTTCCACAGAATGCTCTAATTCTCAAATAACTCGGTACTCCTGAAAATGACACTTAAATATGAATTTAAGAGTTTAACTTTAGACAATGTAGTTAATCATTTTCTCCATCTCTAAAAGAAAATCTTCTGGGTTGTTTATAAAGCAATTTTATTTTCTTGGATAAGAGGTGCATGTGCTACAAATTCTTATTTACTACCATTTAACTGGTTGCCATTTTTGCATTTTACACAGTAAGTCTTCGCAAATAACATAAAATAGGAGGGCAAGATAGACAATAAAACCAATTTTATACATAAATATAGTCAAATTCAGTAGAAATTTTTCAGAATGTATAGAATTACATTAGAAAAGAATTTTACAGTTGTCCAGGAAAAAATAATTGTCTTTCGTTTTGTATATCTAATTTCCATTCATGTGACACATATAAGAACATATTATTAATCCTGATGCAAACCCATGAATCTTGTCAATACTTATCAGGTTGTGAAAACCTAGACTCCACCGTTGTTACAATGAAGAATATGGCTCACATGTAATTTCACATTTACTTTAATGCATTAATACTACTACATCTTACCAGTAGGCAGCACTGTTACATCTTTTTAGATGTTAGCAATGTTAATGACATACAGTGCCATCTGCAACTTTCTACATAATATCTGACCTTTACTTCCATTCAACCCTCATTATTTTTTCCTCACGCAGTGTTTCTATCTCCCAGATTTTATTTCATAAAAGAAAATAAGAAGAAAATCAAAATGCTTGAATATTTTTTAGCACATCAAAAATGGGAAATGGATATTGGAATGGTATATTGGATTGAATTAGTCAATTACCATAACTGTCACTATTTAAAATGTGGCAATATCTATATCAAATGATGAATTACCTTAGGCAAATATCTCAGTAACATAAATGATTCATTTTAGTATCGATTTGATCATTTAGATCTTTAAGACACTAAAATAAAAAAAATGATAGAATAAACAATGGTCCTGATCCTGAAAACCCTTACTTGAATGAACAAATCATAAGCCTTCAATTATGAGTTTTATCTTAAATTGGACTGTACTTCTAAGGGACTTGAACTGTAAAACCCAGAACAAATTAGTATTACAAAAAGAATAATCTGTTGTTATGACTGTTTTATAGATAGCATCATAATATTTTTACTTGGCTATCTTTAGTTTGTTGCACAAAACATGCAGAATACCCTAATAACTGATAATTTTCAGTTTTTCCATTCCATAGAGTT
Organism: Anas acuta; assembly: GCF_963932015.1. Lineage (NCBI taxonomy): Eukaryota > Metazoa > Chordata > Aves > Anseriformes > Anatidae > Anas > Anas acuta. The sequence goes on along the minus strand of NC_088979.1, from coordinate 177,471,091 downwards.
TTTATCATCAACTAATTGGACTTTGATCTTACATTCACTAAAAATTAAAATTCAATGGTGAGTTCAATGGGATTTTTGAATGTACAAGAAAGGATGAATTTTGTGTCGAATATACATGTACCCAGCTGCAAAGGTTACTGGCAGGGGTTAATAAGTATATTTGCAAAGCACAGATAATGAATACTTATATTAAAATAAGTATCTATCATATATAAATATGCTATAAATATATACATATACACATATGCACACGTGTACTCACAGACACACACACATATTTATATGAGCAAAAGTTTAAAAATAAATAGTATTCTCTTAGTTCATTGGTAAACAATCTATACTAGCTTACACATCTTAGCAGTACCAAAGATTTTTCTTCACTTTCTGTCCTACTTTCACACCAAAATTATAATTTCATATTTCATAAAAAGGCACAGAAACGTAAAATGGGCCAACATCAAAATATAACAAGGAAGCAAAGATAAATTAGAGGAATTCTTTGGTTCTTTCACTAACTAATCAGAGATATACAGAAAAGGACCTTTTAAGTTTAATGATACCTGCTCATTAAATGATGCTAAACACTAAAATACCACGAACAGCAGGGAATTTCAGTTTACATTAGAGAAAAAAATAAAAGGGTAAAAATGACTGAAGTTGGTCAGTTCAAGCTGATAGGGCACTTCAAATGAATAACAGAAGAATAAAAGAGACACTCTAGGTTAAATTAGGTTCTCCTATGCCTTTTCTTGAAAGTGCTTAACTTCACAAATTTTATTTGAATTAACTAACCTGCCAAAATCAAAGACTTGAATAGGAGTAAAGTTAAACAAGCAACTATACTTCACAGTAAGTTTACCCATTAAACAGCAGATAAAACCTCTGCATAAGAAAAGATGGGGGAAACAGTTTCAGAATGTGCATTTTTTCCTTCTCTAGTCAGGGAAAATGTCATCCCTTTCATACTCTTGAAGTAAAGCTGTACTTTAGAATAAAATTATTCAGATATGGAACTTAATTCTTCTAGTAATTTATTTCAGTATGATTTCTGTTTTTCTTAGTTCAGCACAGTTTTCTTTCCCTCCACTTGATATATATAATACTCGAGTATTACCATTTCAGTATGGCTTTAAAGATATTAAAGAATTAATAATACAATATTACCTGACTAATAACATTTGCAAATACACTGTAAAACATTTAAAGGAAAATAAGCCATTTGAAGAAATTGCCAAGGTTGGAAAAAACAAAACAAAAAGCAAAAGGATTGTAAGTAAGAAGGCTCCTTCAAATCTTTCTCAAAAACACATGATATCCTCTATGTTAATTTCCTTGGAAGGTGATTATATTTATAATAAAAAGAATGAAAGAGGAGAGTTCCTTTTTGTGTCTGTGTGTTAGCAGTGCTAGCACACTAATAAAAATACATATTTGAAATATATTCAGTCTTGTTCAATCTGTTCATAATGTTTCCATATTTTTCCTTTCCATCCTTAAGTTATAAATAAATAAATAAAGCCAACTTTACTAAGCATGTGAACTCCTCCTAACATACAAGTTTCCACTGCAAGAACTCCTGACCTGGAACTGCATCTGGGCAGGCTGAACAATCACTTGAAAGACTCTGCAGTAAGGTCAACCTGCACTGACCAGCACTTTTAAAAAAATTATTACACACAACACTTCTAGATTTATTAAGTGATTTTTAGCTATCATTTTAGCACTTCAGGAGATGAATAGAGTTGGAGAAAGAATAGAATAAAGAAGCAAAAATATATTTGATGAAATTTGGAGTGTATGCAGCTAGCAAGTTACTCTACCAATCTGAGCCTGACTTGGTCAGCCTGAGAGTCTCTGTGCCTTCATATCCTTCCAGGACCTTTGCCTTCACAGCCAAACACTTGGCCTGAGGCTGTAGCATGGGATTGAGGCACAAGAGCTATGATTTATGTGGCTTACAGAAAAATAATTTTGGATTTGATTTTCAGAGATGATAACCAATCTTGGTTACCAAGTGCATCTCAAATCCAACCCACTGATCCCAGCAAATGAAATTCTAAACCATGAGATATGCATAGTGTCTTTCTATCTCACCATGGGGTTGTGAGATCATTCTCACAGCTTTGAAACACTCCACATATTGTAAGCATAGCAGGAATGCAGACAAATACAAACCCAAAGTAAGAAGTTCAGATGTATGTCGTCTTTGGTCAATTTGCTTGGAAATGGATACGTACGATAGCCAGATACAAGGGGATGAATTCATACCTCCATTGAGATAGGAGCTATCGTCTGTTAAACTTTATTCTCTAAGACAAGATTTTTATATTGGAGTACCACTACACAGAGAAGATGAGTAATGGGTACTGTGTCAACCTCAGAAGAAATACTAGATTGTTTTAATATGTGTAACTGGCAAATGCCAGAGAGCATCACCCACTTAGGAGCAACCTTAACAACTAAAAAACACACAGTAACAGCTGTAGAATAACAGCATATGAAAATATAATTTTTTTGAACATGAGGAAGATCTTGCTCTAGAAAATTTGTGATAAAATGTCAAGAAAAATTAAGGACAGAGATGAGATAAAGTATATAAATACCGTGAGGATAATTGTGACATAGGATACATTTTTCCCTGCTTTAACTGTTACTTCAACATTATTGTTAAGAAAATGAATAGTTTACTACTCTTGACAAAAACTAGGCAAATCTCTTGGCACTTCCAAGCTATTTTACACTTTCTATCAAGGAACAATCTCATGTGTATGCTCAGAAGTACATAAAAGAAGTACATAAAAGCTACAGTTCATTGCGAACAACTAAGCTTACTGTAACATAAAGAACATGTCTTAGCAATACAATCAGAGCTACCAAGGAGATGGCAGGTCAAATACAACTTTTTTTGTTCACACCTGCACCAGGTTAACTCAAGTAAATACACCCAAGCATCCTCCATTTGTGTGAAACTCAGCAGTCAAGAACTTCCTTAGAGATAGCAGCATGCATCTGAAAAAAAGATTTGTTGGCACTCTGTACCTGTTTTCCAGGTAACACTGAAGAGTATTTCATGATAAAGGCCTAAGTAGAGCATGAAAAAAATGAAATAGCGTTGCCAGTCTCATTAACTCATTAAGCTGAAAATAGGACGGTATCTCAGAATGAAATTTAGGAAGCTACTGGTGTTGTTCTTGTGTGTGTGTTTTGTTGTTGTTTGTTTGTTTGTTTTTCACTCATTGAGAGGGAAGGAACAAATCTGATCTTTTTGTGGTCGACAACATCATGAGGATAACAACTTTTTAATTAGGAAATGTACAGTTGCAGAAAATAAAGGAAATAAGCAGTTAGAACAAGTTGCCATTCCTTGTTAGGAAAACTAGCAATGAATTAGTTAAGATTAGTTAGGCTTCATGGCTTCATTGACAAAGTCATCTGTAACATAGCACTGATGATTACGTAAAATTACAACATCAGATACACTAAGTTAGCAATTTATCCATTTCACTAGTAAGTACAGATGAGAACGAATAGGACAATGTTATCTTCGTTCTCATTAATATGTTTACAAGTGGCTGGAGGCAACAACTGAGGGGGCCCCACAGCTGTAGATGTTATATAAACCACAGCAACTCCACAGAGACAACATAACCAAGCAGCTGATAATCTGATCAAAGTCATGATGTGGAATATTTTAAAGAAATTTTATCCTTTTCTTAAGTTGCCCATTTTATTCTACCTATTTTTGCATGATGTCTTTCATGCCATTCAAACTCTAATTAATGTCTTTAAATAGAATGTAAAGATAGGAAAAAAAATCACCAATCCATTGATTATGTCCATGCTACCTAAAAGCCAGGATGCTCTTTAAAAAAACAATGTAGCAAATATTGCAAGCATTACTATACCTCATCAAGAGGCTGAGAAGTGCTTTTGCAATGCAATGCTAAATGCATATTAAAAATGGGGCAATTACCTGTCACTTTGGCAAATAATTTTCTATAAACACTTTTCCTACCTGCTTGCCCAAGAAATTCTATTTTAACCAAGTTTTGATATCAATGGCTAACTTTCAGAGCCCAAAAAACTTACACAGGTCTAAAGTAGACATGCTGGAGTATCTGCAGTCTACATTATATGAATGAGAAATTCTGTCTCACGTTATTCTTGCACCTTTCTATTATTTTATTTCATTGCCTTGTTTTTCCTAATATAAATTGGAATTCAGTTTATAACTATACAATTGTTTGTTATTCCTATGATTAATTTACTAACTTATTTATTATTATTTTTCTCCTTTGTCTAATTTGCTCACTCTGCTAAAGAGGAAAGAATAAGATAAAGCATTATCTTAAAACAGCCTGGTCAATATGATGGCCACATTAGCAACACTAGGAATTGTACTTATCCTTCCTCTCACTCTCCCCACCATTATTTACTTACCTCCTGCATAAATTCTGAAATAATTTAAACTGTTTATAATCCAGATTTTTTGTAATAGTAGAAAGTGAACGAAATCTTACAAAATCAAAAAAGTCACACGTCTTTGAACATATATCAATATATTGAAGCTGGCCACTGAGATTAAGAATGCACACAATATCCTCAGTTCCTTTAAATGTAAGAGAAAGGTCAGAAACTTATCTAGGAAAAAGTACAGATGAGGTGATACAGAGGCTTCTTTTATGCTGCTTTTAAATAACTTTATCAGAAAGTAGTATTTGACCCTACTAAAAGTAAGCAGAGTCCAGAGATTGTCTTTGAAAGCTAGTATTTCTCAAGTTACCTAAAACTTTGATTTGTGATTACACCTCTTTCCATAACAACTAGAACAAACAAACAAACAAACAAACAAAAAGACAGTGGATTGTTCATCAGCATTTATTTTAATACCAAAAACAAACAAAAAAGATAACCAAGTTACACATTTCTGATCCATTTTGTGTAGGCAAACATTAGTCTTGCCTCAAGGACATGTCTTGAAAGTTCAGCAATGACCAGTTTAGATTAAGAATATGCTTAAATATATGAGTAAAAACTTTCTGCATTATTTGGACTCCACATTTCAGGAAGAAATATGAAGGTAGGATTCACATAAAACATTTAAATTTAGTTCCTCACATGTATTTCTAGTTTTTAACAATCTGCTACAACTGCAAAATATCTGTACTTTCCTCTGTAATCTGTACAGTCAATAGAGCCTAGTGAGAAATGAAAAGGTCCCTTCACAAAGGGGGGTCCCCTTGGTTGCCTAAATATAGGCATCTGTTGCTATTTCATTAAGTCTAGGCAATGATGCCCAGTTTTATTCTAACAATCCAAAAGTACAGGGATACCAACATTGGTTCTGTGTTAGATCTGCTAACCCTCTGTGGATATCTCAGATATCTAGTGCTTCTAGTGAAAAAAACTGGAAACCTCTGTTTAAACAGATAAATCATACCCTAGACACTAACTTAAAAGCAAGCAAAATCATCCTCCATATTCAATTGACTACTGATTGATGTGGCATCTCCATTCATTACAAATAGAAGCTTTGCCACCTTTGCCACAGTGCAGACATAAGCCCTATGCTACAAAGATATCTGAGATTTCACATGGATTCTAGTGCTTATGTTGTTTGTTTGTTTGTTTGTTTGTTTGAAATAAGACTGGTTTCCATACTTTAGAATAGCAAATTTACTTGTATGATCATATTAAAATCCTGCTGCCAGGATTAGAAAGCTAAGCAGATACTAAAGGCTTATAAACATGAGCTTTCGATTTCCTACCTCCAGTTATAATTGAAAAACTTGTTTTGAATATCTGAAACACAACCACTAATTAAGTTGAGTTTTAGTCTTGAAAGTTTACCTAAAAGTGGTAAAGATAATCAGATCTTCAGAGCTTTTATATCTTTAAACATTGTTACGCATTGTCAAAGCCCAGTTGCAGAGATTTTTCTGTGTAACAGGAATGTAACAGAAATGTGTCTTAGAGACACATTTTCCCCTAAAGCTTATCTATTATGGGTGACGACAGGAGAAACCTGATGTCTAGATATAAAGATATGATAAACTGCAATGGGGAAAAGTATATGAGGCTTCAAAGAATAACCAGCTCTACCATAAATATTACACAAAAATACATAAATAAATATTACACAAATGTTTGTTAAACATTTATGTTTAACCACCAAACAATTCTCTGATTTTTTTTACCATAACTCAGCATGTCAAGAGGATATGTGATGCCACAGTATTATTATACTTCTAGGACAAGCAATGGATGGATAACAATAATAACTTGTTAATTCTGAGGGAGAATTTTTGTAGAATACCTTACTTCATGAAGCATTAATAATTCTACCTGCTAGCACTACTAGGTTGATTGAGAAAATGATAAAGAACAGAGATTACCTAGACTACCTTAGGAAAAAATGCTGATTCCCCCAGATACTGATGTTTAGCTGACTATCACAAAGTAGCCATCAGCGTGAAGAAGAAAATGGCCACTGCTACCTTGAAAAGTAATATCCCTAATCATCACTGAGGAGAACAAATGGCCAATGTTCGTGATTACTGAAGGCCATACTACAAAGGTACAAGACATAACAGGGAACATAAGACCACAGATCATTTGTATTATTTCTTGTGGTTATGATGTCTTAAATGCCAGAGAGCCCACTGGACTGATAAACTTATTTCTTTGACCCCTGTCAGACCTTTGATCAATAAAAAAGTGTATTTCTTTGCTACTGCAAGCAGTGCTTGATAACTGTAAGGGGCTCACCAGTATCAATGAGAGCACTGCAGAAAAGGCGAAGGTCTATCTCTGCCTGAGAAAACACCCTTCACTCTAAGGGAAACTTATTAAATAACATCTTCTGCTTACCTTCCATAACCCTACTAGCATCAGTAAAGAATATTAAAAAAGGAAAATAAGAGGGAAAGCATCTTACCTTTATCCAGATAAGGATTAAGTAGTTCGACTGATATTACAAATGTGGGGAGAGGAAGAGCAATGTTACATGACCACTGGTGTGAAGCTGCTATTGGAACAGTAAATACTTCTTTTGGGCTTTGTCTCATTGGAATAAATACTCATGGGAGTCATGGGCAGGGAACCTAAGAACTGTTGACCTCTTGGCCAAGCCAATGAAAAAGAAAGTAAGGGAGGACATTGGTTGTTCATCTATGCACATCAGGATAAAAGAAACAGAGGAGCAAACAGTATATTTGGGAATGTAGCACAAGAGACTCAAAAAGAAGTGTGTGTACATAGGAAGCACATGCTTGGAAATATGTATTAGTCTCCTAGTATAGAGACATTAGCTGCAGAATATATTAAACAGTAAAAATCCTTGTACATATTCAATAACAGTTGTGTTTTGTTTTGTTTTGTTTTTCCCCACACTATCCAAATCCTCAGGTTTCCCTACATATGCTCATGTCGGTTGGCATGAATGTCTGTGCTCAGCACTTCAGAGCACATTCTCCCAATGCTTCTAAGACTGTACATCAAAGTGAAATTAAAAAATACAAGAACTGTTCTTACAACTACTATGGAGCGACTACTGCCAACTCCTAATTATATCAATGTTTAAGAAGACATTATATAATACAGCTTACATAGTGATGACTATACATTCATATTGATCATTACACTCTGGCCTCACATGAGGTTTCCTAATCAACAAGAGCTTGGGTTCTTTTCGTTCTCTGGATAATAATTTGGAAGGCCTTTACAAACTTCTGAGGGTCTTTATCTTGCAAAGATATTCTGCAAAGGAAGCATTCACCTGTTCAGGTGTTTTTCATAATAATGCAACTTTGTCAAGAGGGCATTGCTAATTCCGCTGAAATTTTTTAGCCACTTTGGAAAACAGGCATGTTATACACATCCTTTTTTTTTTTTTTTTTTTTTTTTTTTTTTTTTTTTTTTTTTTTCTGCCAAAGCAGTTCATAAAATGCTTCATACACCAGTGAAGCAGAGGGTAAATTGGAAATACCAAAAATGACAGGAATAGCCATAACTCCGTTCATATCAACAGTGTTCATAAGGATGGAAGCTCTCTTTCCAGTCACAACAAATAACACTAGTGCATATCTGGAGGATGAACAAAGCCTCCAGAAAAAAAGATCCTGCTCTGCAACACAGAACACTACATTTTCCTTATTCACTGCAGATTAGCACAAAATGAAATACAAAATATTACATTTTGTAATTGCATTGAATCCAATGAGTCAATATTAAAGATTTGAGTAAAAGTAGCCACAAATACCTTGTAAGCTATATAGATATTGCAGAAACACTTAGAGATTACTCTCCTCATAAAATTCAAAAGTAGCTAGAGGCTCAAGGTAGTGATCAAACTGATTTTACAATTGATTTTGTTCTTTTGCTTAGCAGATGACAGTAATGCTAGACATCTCGGATTGAACCATATTATTTTGGATCTCAAGGGAATGAAGTCAACAAGACAGCACCGTGGGAAAACAGGCAGAAATGCAATAATGTTGGTCAGTGCTACAGCATTCTGGCATTTCACAGAAAGCCACTGTCTACAATGGGGACTTCAGTAATGTTATTGGTGAATAAGGAAGACATGAGAAGAAATCTGAGCAGGAGGAAAGGAGGATACAGTTAACACCAATTTAACACGACTACTTTCACCAATAGAGGCCACCCAGTACTCTCTCACAGATAAGCCTTTGCAGCAATTAATATTCAATTCCTATCATTTTGGAGGACATTTCAGAACCTGAATTATGTTGACAAGGTCTACAATAATTCTTCCCTCATCAGCGTTTGGAAGAACTCAGGTGAAACTAAGGCTGGATACAAATGCTTGGTGACTGGCTAACTTCTATGAAAGGAATATAATTTTTTTTTCTTTTTTTTTTTTTTTCTTCAGAAACACACTGAGAGTTAACAATATTTTAACCATGCTCTAGCATCCAGACTATTATGCTTTGGAAAGGCCTGATGTAAGAGGCACTGGAATACATTGAAGACTGCCTGTGCTGCCCAGAGGCCACGCCCTGTAATCAATGTGCCTGTTAAGAAAGTGACATTCAAAGGACAGTCCAAAATCTCTTCTTGGTGTGCCAGGGTGAACATCGCAGGCTTTATTTATCTCCTCTATCCCAAATAAAATTTGAGTCCACACCTGTGAAACAGGACACTTTTTAAAAGGTAAGGTGGGTAAGTTGATTAGCTAATTAACCAAGCTCTTATATACAACCCATAGGGAGCATTTCAAATGCATAGGACCATTTTTGTTATTAAAATAAAATAGGACAAGGAAGATTTATCATTAAAATGTATTTCACTAATTATACCACCTGGAGTTTCTTCCACAAAACAAACTTTTAATTAGAAAATGTGAATTTATAGAAAATGTTTGGTATAAAAGTTTGATTGTTTATTAAAAGTAGACTGTGGAAAGTTCCTGGCATGCTAGGCAGCACAGATACACCTCTTCAGAAGGTGCACTTTGTCATGTTAAAAGACTCAGGAGTTTCTTCAGAAACTATTAGCACTTATTTTTTGTATCCTCTTTAGTAAAAAGGGAGGCATGATAAAATGGGTATTTATTTTTACATGATGGGAGAGCTTCACTAATTGTAGGCACACAGATTATTTTCTCCTTAAGGAAGTAATAAAACTTGATGATACATTTAATACAAGCCAACTAGAGAAGATGAATTCCCAAGTCCCATACAGCTACTTTGTACCAGCTGTGTCTATCAGATGAGCTGTATTCTTCCCAGAGGCATCGCATCAATGGCATAGTTGTCTATGCCTGGAGAAACTCAGCTCATACACTGCAATGCATTCTGTTGCAAAGCAGTCTTCACTGGAGATGCAGATACATTGTCATCTATAAAATTACTTAAATTGCTTATATAGTGTCTTACAGAAGAGCAGCAAAGTACTTGTTTTAAGTAAAACTGCAGAAAACAGCAGAAATATGTAGGAGAATTTTTGATGCCCATCTTCGTACTTCGTATTTATATTACTGTAGTAACATCCTTGCTAAGCTGAGTGTTAGTTAACAGTTTTCTGAACTGGATTTCTTTTGCAGAATATTTGTTTTAAACAAGGAGTCAAGAGAAAGTTACTGGACAGGCAAGGGAAAGCTGCATGACTCCAGGTATGTGGTATTAAAGGGAAGAATGCCTCTTTCACATATCCCTCTAACTTAGCACTTGTAAAGGGAAGAATCACAAGGTCCCACCTCTGAGGTTGGAAAAAGGAAGTGAACAGCAGTCCTCCAAACCCAGCAATGATCAAGGAAAGAACAATGACCTGCATTTATTGCCGGGTAGTGCTCCCAGTTGAGTTAATAAAGTTGTGGCCTAATTAAACTGAGCACTTCACATCTTGTTTTTCTTCTTGCTTGGCCAGGACAATTAAGCATCCTTTGATGTAGAGTGCTCTGAGGAAATCTCCCAATTACTTTATGAACAATTTTTGTCATAAAGCCTGAGAGAATTTATTGAAACCACCTACAGTAGAATGAGGCCAGAGCCAATCATCACTGGATGACCAGACTTAGGACTACGAGTTTTAAACTACAGGCCACAAAGCCCTCAAACACCACATTACAGTGAGAAATTTAAGCTGTCACAGGTGCTAGTTGGGTACAGCAACCTGAACAAAACTCTGGGGAAAATGACTCTGTTTCACCCCTTGAACTGAAGCTGTTGATAATTCCTCATTTTCTGTTTTAGTGGAGTTTATATTTTACTCTGACCATATTCAAATTCAAAACTAAATTTAATAGTACATGTAACTGCTTGACAATGTCCTCATCCAACAGTCTGCTTAAACTTCTAATTCTAAGCATATTTGTAACTGTTTTTTTAATCAAGTTGAAAAAGTTATTTTGTCACTTTTTACCAAAAAATAAGCCAGGACATTCCTAATCCCTAATACTAATAATTTGAAATAATAACTTATTAATAAATTTAGGTTACTAAATTTAGAGTGTTATGGACATAGGGTAATAAGGATTTTCTGCACCTTCAAACCTCTTGCTACCACAGGCATGCATGGTGTATATCCAGCTCTATAAAATGAGCCATTTCTATCTCAAAACTAGTTACTTTGAATAGCATATCTGAAAAACTGAGAATATATAATGTATATTCTTTCTTAAAGCAATAAGCATATATATTCCAAAACAAAAACCACGTGGATTTAAATTTTAAATTTTTTATCTTTGTCAAAGTTTTTTATCTTTGTTATTTTAAATCTTTGACCATGTATTCCTTATTTCATTAATCAGCACATGCAATTAATATGAATTGAGAAAAATATACCTTTTTTATTAAAATACACCTTTTTGAAAAACAATTTTAAGACTAGTAATAACAGATAAAGAGTAATAGCTAAATTAAAAGAAAAACATATCATAATGTTTTAAACATATAATATATGTATCATATACAAATTGTTCTAACACATAAAAAACATTAGACCCCAACTATTCTCTCCATTTAATGTCTACAAATTATTTAAATAAATAAATAAACAAACCTCGAGATAATAACTATATAATTGGAACATCTAAGTTACACTTTCTTTTTTTCAGCTTATGAAAAGTATAATATTTTAAACTCTTATCTGTTATTACTTATTTTATGCATAGGGAAAAAATGTTTTGTGAAATTTGTTTTGATTGTTGTAATAACAAGTCTGGAAGCTCTCTGAAACTGAGTTTTTTTCACAACTAAAATGTGAATTAAATTTTAACAATTGTGCTATTATTCACTTAACTAACCCAGCTGGGTAGAAAATCAGAACGCAAAACAGCACAGTATTCCCCATAAGGCCGTTCATCATTAGTACAAATTAGCTCTAAAATGCATCACAGGCAAATAGAAAAAAGCTTGAATTATTTTTGTCTTACAGTATAATAATGAGTCCTGATTAGGAGATACAATAATTTAGTAATGTGTGGATCTATCCACTGAAAAACTCCACTACTGCTGTTGAAATATTTTAAGACATATATTCCATTCAACTCCCCAAACAAATAGCAGACTGTACTTCAAATGCATTGCAAGACTATTAGGTAATCTCTTTCTTTGTTTAGATTCAGTAGGGTTCAGTGACAAACATTCATCTTTTTCTATAAAAGTTCCTGTTCTTTTGCTTAGTTAAGAATTGCTTTAGTTTTAGTAGCAACTCACAATTTACTTCACAATTTATCCCACAATAAACTTCAAACAAAATGCAAAAATTATCCTTTAACTATTTTAAAATTATGAATTATTTGTTCAATGTTTAGATCATACACTGGAAAGAGCATTTACATCTGTAGGTAGGCTAATAGAATCAGACACAAAGCTTCTGAAATAAACCAATACCAGCTGCTACCATGCCTCATTACTCTGCAGTAGCTGCTACCCTAAAATATTGTACACCGCAGAATCATGGGTTTTCAAAAGCCACAAAAAGCCACACAGATTTTTTAGAAGATGCAGCAGTACAAAACAGATACCTCTGTGGGGAAAGAAAAAGAAAAAGAAGAAGGAAAAAAAAAAAAAAAAAAGAAAAAAAAAAGAAATAAAGAAAGTCCTATACTTCAGGATATGTGTTCAACTATTTTCCATTCTAATGTACACACATTTTTCACCACCATGCATTTTACTTATTTGAACAGGTGAAAGCAATTAGATTGTAAAATTATTACATTGTCAATGCTCCACTTTATAAAATAATAATTAAAAAATCTAAAACTAATGAAATATCTTTCTGATAAGTAACACACTTTCTGCTTCTAAAAGATGCTTAAATATGACAGTATCATAATCAGAACCTAATCATTTAACTTATTAAGAGAGGATATACAAATGACAGAGAAAAGTTGGGCTCCAGCCATACAGTGTAGTCAAAAAATTTTATTCTGTATCTGCACATGCTATACAAAAGTATAGCTTTTAAAAATAATTACTTCTCAAAATCCATTTTAAATATTAGACTTACTGTATACTGCAAAAATTAGATTGCAACAGCTAAATCTCTTGGTAAAAGGTACCAAGACCATCACATCTCAAATGGTCATTAAGAAATGTCTCTCTGAAGAGACACACCTTCTAGAAACACAGAAGTAATTTTAATGTAAAAGTTTACACAATTAAAATTACGGAGGTTTAATTTCCAACAAGCCCAGAAGAATTACATATTCCATAGCTCTCAGGACACATCTTCAACACAGAAGGTTAGCCTTAAATGTTCATGTAATACTTCAGGTATTAGAATTAAGAACTAGAATATATTTAAAAGAACATTATTCTACCAGGAATCAATTGTATACTTCTAATTTAACTATTCTGAAGATAACATTTTGATATACACAAATTAATTAGGCACAAAAATTTAAAGCAGACTTCTGCTTTATTCAAAAAAACATTGAAAATGGTGTTCAGTAAGTACTCCAGAGTATCATTTAGAAGTAATACGTCACAATATAATTCTTCATGTTAAAATACCAGATAATGAAATGCATAACTCTATATTTCAGAACAGTTCTGTCTTATACTAAGCATTAAGCATTTCTTTGCTAACATTTTGTATCTTTGAAACTCTTCTCTGCATAATAAAATCAATTCAACTCACCATTTTCAAAATAATTAGTGCCTACTGATTATTTGCCATACTCTCAAGTATAAATTAATGAAAATGATTATCTGAGATACAAAATGTAAGCAATCACTAGTAGTAAGCATGTTAGGTAAGGCAATACAAGTAGTTCATCAGATAAATTGTTACCCATCTAGAGACTTTGCCTTTTCAACTGTATAATATGGTCTGTACTGCATCTTATAAGACTAGTCCAATAATCCTCAAATCACCTTAATTTAAAAATTCCATGATAAATTAAACAACCAAATCCAGGATGAAAATTACTAAGCATTTCACTTAATATATAATAAATATTGAGCAACTTTGAAGAAATAACATTATTTTCAGTGACATCAGCCTTATTTTTCTTATGTGTATATCATACCTAATATATATTATATATATATATATATATATATATATATATATATATATATATATATTTAATACCTAAAATAAATTGTACTCAGTATCCTAGATTGCATATGCCTTTGCCAAATAAAATTACTTCTGGAAATTATTACCGAATACCAGCAGGGTATTTTCTTCTACCATCGGTATGGTAAAAAGCTGATCAGAAATCAAAATAAACCGTAATTAAAATGACATCTCTTCTCACCCAGAAATGACCATCTGATCACACAAACAAATCTCAGCATACAAATATCTGCTCAGAGCTTCTGGTCTGCCCTTAAAACTGTGAATTTGGGTAACTGGAGTCTGAAACACTTTCAAACAACAAAGGGAATTTTAAATACATTTCAGAATCAAAAGACTTCTCTCAGAAACCCTCTGTTCTATTTTACAGGCAATTCCTCCATTCAGCCATTCTGCTGATCTCAACACATGGCTATTTCTGAGGAAAAAAGGCCTCTCAGGTCAGGAAGGTGGGCCACCACAAACTCTACGGTATGGCAGAAGACAGACAGGGCTCACCAGCGAAAGGGATGACATTCTCACTGCTGGATGTTCATCTTACTATGTAGGCTGGCAAAATTTCTTTCCCTCTAACAGAACTAAGGTGTAGTTCTCCAGTCTCTAGCCTAAGTGACTGACAGTAACACAGATCAATATTTACAGTGATATCCTTTATGCTAGTGATGCATCCATGTCTGACAGCCTTAAATTCCTTACCAACCAAAAAGCAGAAGACAAGGTAAGAAGACATTTTTGTCGTTACTGTGACGTGACACTTAACAAGCAGCAGGAAGAATAATTACAATCCCAAACTGGAAAGTTTACTAACAAAACATGAATTATTGTCAGCAGAAGGCTGGTTAAATCATGAGTTTTCCTGCTACTGCTTCACTTAACCTCAGGAAACCCAGCCCTAACTATACTTTCTGGGAAACATCTGTATGCTCTGGATTGGACAAGCTCACATAATGAGGCTAGATGTAGTCATTAACTACACTTTAATGTACACACTTTATATCTGCTATTTAAGAAGACAAAGGTCCATTGCAGTAAGTCCAGTCTCCATGCCACACTCCAGCCACATCCCAAAAGGGGAAGTTATCAGCAAAGAAAGGTGTATGAAGAAGAAAACCAGAAGATGTCAATAAATATCTAGATCCATAAAGGCTTAAGAAAATAATAAGAAATTCTTAGAAATCTAATTGCGAAGGAATAAGCATTTAGTAAATCTCAATTTGGGAAAAAGCAGGTCATTTTATTAAAATCCAGAGAGAGAATGTATACCCCCAAAGTATTAAACACATTGGAGAGCAATTAAAGCAAAAGGAATACACTGAAACATTAATGTGGATTTTTAACAAATCCTGGAATACTCTACAAGATCAAGAGAATCAAGAAAACTTAATGCTGTGCTAGTGTTCGTGAAGATCAAACCTGAGAAACTAGTAAGGCTGACATCAAGCCAGTATAAATTCTGGAAAGGGTGAGCAGTAAATAATTAAGAAATGATAGCATAATTCATTCATTTGTAAGTCTTGTCAACTAAACTTGATACCATTTTTTATGCTATAACAAGTTTGGCTAATAACATTAACTTGTATTGTCATAGTACACTTAGATTGCTATAAGATTTAATCTTGCATGACATTTTCAAGCACCATACAAAATCAATATTCTACATTACATGGATTAAAACTGTTTAAATACACAGATCTTGAAAACTGTAAGTGGAAAATTGTCAGACAATGTAGGTTCTCTGAAGAACTTTTATTGTCCCAAATATATTACTTTCATTGTAAATCAGAGATTAATTTTTTTTTCAGATGACCCCATCTTTGATACAATGGGAAATATCAATCAAACAGATGGGCCCATCTTCCTCAATATAACTCATCTGAGCATACACAGCTAAAATGTACCTCTCAAACAAAAATGCTAAAACTATAATTTAGTTCATTTATAGAACAAAGGGTTAAGAGAGAACTTGCTTATCAACTGCAAGTATGTATAAAGCAAGAAGAGCAGTCAGCAGTTTCATTTAGTGGAAAAGAGATTTTGGAATCCAACAGTTGAAAGCTATTAACTTGACTGAATATGTTCATGTAAAAGTCACATTTCTTTATTTCTATACGATGAAAATAAATAATCTATTACCACCAACTGCTGACAGATATGGTAGATTATCTATTTTTCAAATCTTTGTAAGAAGCTTTGATATCTTTCTAAAAGAGATGTCACTTTTCACGTGAAGTTACAGTCTCAAGGGATACACAAAATCTTTAGGGATGTTCTGAGACCTGCATTGTGCAATGACCACAAGTAAGTCTGTAGGACCAGGTTGCTAGATTTAGAATCATAGAAACCTCTAGGTTTGAAAAGACCTCTAAGGCCAAGTCCAACCAACAACCTAGCACTACCAAGTCTACCACTAAACCATGTCCCTAAACACTACATCTACACATCTTTGGAATACGTGCAGGACTGGTGACTCAACTACTTTCCTGGCTGGCCTGTTCCAATCCTTTCCATAATCCTTTCAGTGAAGAAATGTTTCATAGTATCCAACGTAAATTTCTACTGGTGCAACCTCAGGCCATTTCCTCAGGATTACCTTATCAGCCAGGACTGCTGATAAATGACGGAAAGCGACTTGGAGATCACTTTTGCCAACTCCTTCCTTACCTTTGGATGGATCTCATCTGGCCCCATAGACTTGTGTACATCTAAGTGGTATGGCAGGTCAAACACTTGTCACACAGTACACCACAAAAGACAAGAGAAACCTATGTTAACTTGACCATTTACTGCATGCTCATATTTCTTGGTGACAAAGAACAGGCAAGTAGATACAGATAGAGAAATGTGTAGGTTTACAACTTCACACTAAGGCAAGTTATTCTTTGCAACACATATAAATAAAATTGACATTAGATCTGAAACAATTCTCATGGACAGTAATTTGGTTTTGACATGTTTGTGCCAGAAGTTCTCAAGGACACAGAGAAAAGAAAATTAAACAAAAAGAAATGGCTTTTAGTTACTTAATAATCCCATCTTCTATTTTTCTCCACAGGAGGCAGAGCTCAGAGTAAATCTACAACCAGAAAGTTCAACAGCAGTCAAATCTAGACTGTATTACCAGTTTCCCTACACTTAACAATTCAGTTTCTTTACTTCAGCAAAGTAGTTCAGAGCAGTAGCTGTAAGAGGATTGGACTACCCCATTTATTACAGCCCAGCCGTGTCTGAATGACACTGGCTGCCTCGTTGCATTACTGAGGCTCAGAAAGGCAACACAGGTTATGAAAGACTTTTATACATACACTTCTTACTGCAACTTTAGAAGGAAACATATTTTATGAAGATAAAAAAGAAAACTTAATTAGTTTTCATGTGCTTAGAAGGAGAGAGAGAGAAATACTAAAAGAACCTAAAGAAAACACAAGACCAAGTCTCTCCTTTCAGCAACGGAAGAATTCCATCTTTGCTACTTATCAGAATATGCCAGGGATATATAGGCATATAAACAGATAGACAGATCTATCCAAGAAAAAAAAAAAAGTAAAAAAAAAAAATAATAAGAATGCACATTATTTAGCTGATTAATGTTCTAATAGAGATAAAATGTACAGACTGTTGATGAATAAGACAAGTTTATTGACAAGAAGCAAAACTACCAAAGCTCAGATTCCTTCAGAAACAGTCTTGAAGTTTCCTCATGCAATTGCTTAATTTATTTAATAATTAAAGCTGTTCCCTAATTCTTTCTCATTTCCTATCCTTTCTATTCTCTTCCATGAAAGAGTTATCCCAGTCCTCTTCTACATCAGCTATGTACCAGCTGGGTGAGAGTCATCATGTTCTTTTGTGGCTTCTATACAGACATGGTGACTTGCTGCTGAATGCCCATGTAGTATGGGACAAAAAGAACAGCTAAGAATAGTTAACAAGCATAAATTCAGTTTGGTTTCCTTACTTACCCAACACTTTCTTCATCAGCACAACTGTTAGATCACTATAGTTTGGGAATTTCTACTTTCTAGTGTCTGTCTGAAATAGCGGAAGGATGCAAGCAATGTAAGTTTGTTAGGAAACCAATCTAACTTTTTTTTTTCTTCTTTTTTTTTTTTTACTGCTGCAGATTAGTGGTTTAGTAGGCTGACACAAATGCCTTTCAGTTCCTGAATATTTATTCTGAATGACATAGTCTGATCACACACACACATGAAAAGGCAGTTTTGGTTTAGAAGAATGCTATTATACCACTGTGATGAAATTTGGCAGTTCAATTCCACTTTCCACTACCTGTTATCTCCTCAGAAAACAAAGAAACAAACAAAATAAAAATAAAATTAAAAAAAAAAAAAGTCAAATATAAATTTTGTGGCAGATGCTGATTAGGATAGCCAGATTTTAAAATGAATACACATAAACACATTCCTCACTCATATTCTCACTGGCTAAGCCTTCCATTTCTCTTATCTGCCAAGTAAAACCTGTACTTCAAATTCCTTTTTAAAATCCTTTTTAAAACCCACTTCTTTAGGAAGTCTTTTCATCTTCACCCATTTTACCTCATGTTTGTATTACACTGCACAAAATTACACTGCTACATTTTCTTCCCCTTCTTTAAGTAAGGATTCAATAGACAAGAACTCAAAAGCTGAAGGAAATCTTATTCTACCAGGTTTGGGAAGAAATCCATATTGCAGGTACAGGACACTAGTTCTGGGGGCCTGAAGAGCCTGAAGGAGAGTTTAACTTTTGGCTGATGCTGAGGTCACAAGCTGAAAGCACAATAAACCCTGAAAAAGCAGTGAGTGAAATGTAACTATTTATTTATTTATTTATTTATTTATTTAAGAGAAGGAGAGCAGGAAGGAACATGAGATGAGGGTTTCAAAGCACTTTACCTATGCAGTTCTGTAGAGGGGCTGAGACCCTCTAAAATATCTAAAATATGCATTGGTGATATTGGGAAACTGATTTATCATAAAGCTTGCCGAGAGACTTCACTACTCTAAGATAAATCCTATGGAGTATATATGGAGCTTCCATTTCACCTGCACATTCTTCACTAGAAATTCTCTTTCACTAGAAGTTGTCTCTTAAAAACTTTTGGGTGCATTTAAGAAGTTAATATCTATCTTTTAATTCAACTGGGTGAGCACACTAATGTACAATGGACTGATTATTATAAACCTAACAGCTTTCTAGTCTATCCAGAAATACACTCTCCAGATAAATGAGAATACCTGTTCACCTTACTGTAGATATATTCACATTAATAGAACTGTGTAAGAAAACTTGTTAAACCCTTGCACATTTGCAAATTAATATTTGAGATTTTTAAATGGTTACATTTATCTCAAGAAAGTTGTATAATGTCAAATTAACCACATAAAATTGTTATCTGAAATTATTTTAGAGTGTATTTTAAATACTCACAAATTTTACATTTAGCCTTTTCTTCTCTGAAAAGTGTAGATTCCTTACTGATTATGTTATGCTCACTATGAGATCCTTAGATACAAATTCCATACAAGAACAGGGAAAAATTCCCTACAGAACTCTACGGATTTTTAAGTCTCTTTTCTTTTTATTTCAAAAAGTTCTGAATAAAAATGTGCTGCAGGTTTACAGAAACTATTCAGAACTTTAAGTGTAGAGATCCCAAAAGGGAAATGTATGTTTATTTGTAACCACCTCTAACTATGTGTACATTTATCTTGCTAATAAAGATAAAATCCACAGTGATTAACAATCTAAAAATGAGAACAAGAAGAACAATGTATTTTACTAAACACAAATTTAATTTTTTTTAAATGAAGCATTTAAAATAGATTTAAAATTTCACTGTAACTATTTTTAAATATGGACTTGCTATATGCCATTTACATAAATCAACAAAAACTTTGTTTTTAAACAAAGTTTGAAAAAAAATCATACCAGCAATTCATTAGAAATCACCAAATAAAAAATCAGAACCAAACTTCAATGAAGTGCTAATCAGACTTTCAGGAAGGGAAAAATACTTTTTTTTTTTCTCAGTATGGATACTTAGTAATTCAGTTGGTTCATACAAGTAGTTAGAAGAAAAAGCAGCAAAAAATAAACCTGAAGGAGCTATACTTTTTCCCAAAATATTGAAAGAAGTATAGCAGAAGCAATAAGATTAGACCAATCACTTAATTTAAACAACCAAAAATATATCATTTTGTTTGTTAAACAGTAGTTTTACCAGCAAATAATGTTTGTAACAAATTTATAATAGATTTTTCTTATGTGTCCAATAAACTTGAGTAATTTTTAAAGAATTTTATCTTTCCTTGCATTTATAGACCTTTTCCAATTTTCTCTCTGATGAAACTTGATACAAAATAAATACAAAATGCTTCATTTATAAAATTTTAATGTTAAAAAAGTGCAACTGACAAAATAAAGGCAAGACACAAGCACTTTAATAAAGCTTGGTAGAAAAAGCAGTATCACATTCAGAAAACAACTGCAGTAGAAATACAAACTAACACAGCTAAAGAGAACTCTCACACAAAGTTGAACTGAACTGAACTACCATTTATCAAAGAAAAAACATTCACTTATTTTCTTTATACAAAAATTTTACACTTTTAAATATATCAGGGCAATCCCATTTTAAAGAGGTGACAAAGTCTGATTTTCAGACATCTCAATAAACATCCAGATACACCCAAAAACTACCAAGTATGCGGTTTGCCATTACATTACAGAGTTCACTTTTCCATTGGTTAATGATCCCCCACCTGCCATATAGGTCCTACCAAAGGCTGTGTAATATGGTAAGGATAAACCTGAAAATGTAACTGCAAGTATCTCTGAAATTTTAAGACAAAATTTTACGTTGGCAGAAACACAGGAATAACAACAGACCTCATAATTTAAATTCTAAAATTACATTTATTTTTCTTGCTAAAACAGAGAAATAAACTAAAAATAAAAGTTGGCTGATAACAAGCAAGACACTAGATTAGTTATCAGAATATCTGTCTGAGGTAAAGGATAGGTCTTTTCCTGATAGGCCAGGTATCCAATTCAAAGACTGCTCACATATTTCATTCAAAGCCACTTATTAAACATATGCTGCTGAGGCAGGAGTCAAAAACAGTTTTAATCACTGTGTTACAGTATGTATTAATTACATAATGCAAAAAGTACATTAAAAAAAAAAAAAGTTTCCTACAAATTCAACTTCTGGGTGAATAAATATGATACTTTTCCCAAGACTAGAAATGTATTAATAAATTAATTCAGACTAGGAAAGACTACAGAAAACCTATTCTAGACATACATTTCTTCTGTTTGTTCTCTAGCTACTATTTAAGACAAGACACATAATTTCTGCTCTTCCTTAATCTTTCATGGACAGTTAACATTATCAACATGTGTTAGGTCTATTGGTATAGACTCTGCTGGGTTTGCTTCCTCACAAAAGTTTCACTGAAAAAAAGTTTTCACCTCACTGAAGTTTTCAGTTTTGAGCAACTTCACTAATGGGATGGGAGATACAGACTGTAAGAACATTAACCTAACTGGTCATCTGAGGACATAGTATTTGCAGTCACAGACATGCTGAATTTAGGCATCTGACTTCCAGTTGCTTTTGTGAAAACCAAAACCAGTCTCATTTTCAGACAGATATGAGCACTGATAGATGCTTTCAAGTGTTTGTTTGTTTGTTTTTTCTTGTTTGTTTTTAATTTACATTTAAATTTTAAGTCAAAGTATATTTTAGTGCTTGTTCTCAACCAATGTCTTCCAGGAATGGTCCCAACCTCCCCACATCCAATCTAGTCCAGCATAGTCACAGCACTCACTTTCTTCTGAGACACCATAATCCCAACACCTCTATCTGTTCCTCTATTCTCTATCTGCTGCTGGCATATTTTGATACATACTACATTGTTATGGAACTACCCTGATTCAGTTATGTCCCCTGGTTAGTCTCATAGCATACATTCATTACATAAATTATTAATCAGGAACACCATGGTATTGATGGGATTATCAATGGAATTCCTCATCAATCATCTGGAAAAAAGAGTACATTCACTTGGACTAAGCACAAAATTTATCATCAGAAATCTTGTGCCTTCCAAAATTTCATTCCTAAATCATAAAACTGAATGAATACTTAGAATTTAAGCTTTGTAGAAAACACATTTTATGGACTGACAGTTGCACTTATATTAATTGGCAGTAACATTGGTATTACATTCTTGGTTGTTAAGTAAATTATTAGCATGCAGATTTTTGTTGTTGTTCTTCTTTACTCTATTGTCAGATTGAAATTACCAATCAGGACAAAATTTTGTACATTGTGAAGAGATAAAATTTCATAAAAAATACGGATTTTCTTTAACCATAATGCAAAAAATATACAGTGCTATGCAGACTTTTTGAATGTTTAATGTGGCAATGTTAAACATCAATGTAGACTTTGAAAAACAAACCTATTTTCCATGTAGTCCACCACAACAGAATTGATTATGGAACTCACATTTGATGGTAATTCCATTTTTACTTAAAAAAAAAAAAAAGAGAGAGAGAGAGAGAGAGAGAGAGTAGCAGTATAGAATTTCTTACTGGTCTATCTGCAAGCAAAATATTCTTTCCAGAGATGTGATTTGTGTAGCTTCTAGATCATTCTAAAAAGACATTCATATATTCATAACTGTTTATGTTTAGTTTAAATTTTCATACTAGAATTAAAAGTGCCATTTGTTCTTATTTAGTGAATAACTTGTGAAAACACCTGAGAGAAAAAGAGAAAAAAAAAAAGATAATATATTTTCAAATAAAAATCACTCATTAAAATTCTAACTCAGCATGCTGTGAGCATGTCAGAAACATTCATTCCACAGTCTAGAAGAAATGAACATTTTCTCTGTAGAAAGGGTACACTATGCAAATCTAAACATAGTCTTACTTTGAAATCACACAGGGGCTTTAATCAATATGTAATTTACAATCAGGCAATTATTTTCTGATTTACAAGCATTATAAGCATAACAAATAAGATTAACCTAGTATTTTAGATACAAATTAGCTCAATTAATAAACCCCACCTATATGCCACTTAGACTTTTTCCACTTAGACTTTTAGTTGGTTATGAAACGTAGCTGCAATTCAAATGCAACGATTGAAAGCTAAATTATTTGAGCATTTATATGTTCATTTTCAACCAACTATGCAAGTGTACTATGTTTTACGTAGTTTTTGATAAATTATGCATCAAGTTAAACAAATTTCTAAATAATACAATACCATATGTTCACAACAGTTACAAGATGAAAAGTGATTAATAATTAAAAATAAATAAATAAATAAATAAATAAAAGTAATTCTGCCTCCTGAGAGGTATAATTCCAGACAATCTGGAATGATCTGTCAGATTAGATGTCACTCCCTGTCAGTGAGTATTTCTTCCCAATGACTACAACAGTAATCTAGGCTAGTTTTTAAGATAAAGACATCTACACTATGGGCATCTGAAGTTAGGGGAGATTAATCCAACCTTAGGTCTTAAACAGTCAGCTTCTGATACTTGTTTCTGATAAATTGCTCTCCTTCTACAACACTTTTTCATTTGGGTGGTATTTGACTTAATATCACATTCTTCATGATTCTTCTGTTATTGATTGATATCTTCATATATTGATATTAATATATTTCTTGTTCATTTGCTTTGTATCCTTTGCATACTGAAGTTTAATATATATATAGTAGTATTTTTTGCTATCTGTCTGTCTAAAAAGAAATGATAAATCCAAATAGTTATGTATGAATTTAATAAAGCTCGAAAGCTAATTAATATTTAAAATGTGAACAGACAAAAAGAAGCTTTCCATTCAACCATGCTTTTTGGCAAAAAGATGGAATTCCTAGACAGACAAAAAAAAGTCTGTTAAAATTATCTATGAGTTAAAATTACTTAATAACTCCTGTTCACCCTCAAATATGGGGTGTACCAATTAATTTATTTTTCAGGACTTCGAAAGAAAACAAATCAGATATTTGAGGGTCACAGAAAACATTTTTTAATTGAGTTCAAACTCAATATTTATTTAAATTCTGTCAGCAAAATAACTGATTTCAGTTCAACTGGAACATTTAAAAATTTTAGTTCATCCATGACCATGACTGCTAAGAATTTTGTGGGGAAAGCCACACAAACCTGAAAGTCTATACAAAGTAAATTAAATTCTGAAAAAAATGAAAAAATGGAAGTCTGTTCATGCTCAGATAAGTTGCTTGAAATAAACATCACTGGGATTTTTTATCTCTTTAGTAATGAATACTAAACAATAAGTAAAGTGGAAGCTAGGTCAAAATAAAGACACCTAAATTTAGGTATCTACATGGAACTGCTCTTACTCAAGAGGGGTAAATAGACCCGGAAGCACTAGTTACTGTCAGGGGAAAGTAACTCAACACATATTAGAAGAGGCAACAGAACATCCAGGTCAGCCTAAGGAATATGCCCATTGACTCAGCAGTTAAATCACTGATATGAGTGATACTGTCAAACAGTACCAAACTACAACCCTTACTAAAGACACTAAGAAATTGGTCTTCCATGGGATAAAAGAGAAGATTAAAGTACGGATAAGTAATTGGATAAAAACTGGAAAATAAAGTGTAAGGAAAGCCTTAATAAGATGAATAAAATTAAATTGTATCAATCTGCTTGTGATTTTAAGGTTGGGTCCAGTGTCAGAAACTACAGTAATTCATGAGACTGAGTAACTAGACAACAAAAAAGTGAACCATTTTTGATACAGAAAAGCATAAGGTGATATGTAGATGCTAAAAGCTATCCCAACTTCATCTACATGATGACAGACACAAATATGACTACTGACCACTAAGTATCAGATCTCAGGTTATAAATGAGAGTTAAACAATACCAACATGTTAAAACCAATCCTCAGACTGACACAAATTTATACTTCTATGTTTCAGGGGTCTAGTCATCAGTCTGATGTGCTTGACATGACAGGATGTCAGTGAAAGCAGTGTACAGGACAAAGTTTGTGTACCACTGAGTACTGCATAAAATTAGATCACAGGTGCCTCTGTCTTTATTTGATTTTTGTAGAACAGGGATAATACCAGTGCATCCCTCAAATGAGCAGGACAATGACCCTGGTAATGTTTGAAAAGCACAAACTACAACAAACAGTAATGTAGAAAAGAACACTCTGAATGATGTACCATAAAGAAGGGAAACTGTCACGCTTTTCTGATACCAAAACAAAATACTGGGTAGCTTCTTATGAAATGGGCACTATACATTCAGAACAAAACAAGGAAGCCTGAAGAACTCTATATGATGTGATCAGTTGATCCAAAGACTGAATTGCTGTTTGTACACACAGAAAGCCTGAATTAGGACTACACTAACTGCATTACTGGATTTTTGACCAAAGGATCTTAACTCTTTTTGGGTTAAGGATCTTAACAAAGATCCTTAAAAGCAGAGTTACTTGCAATAAATGCATTACTTTGGCTGAAATAGAAACTGCTGTTATTCCATGAATACACCAGAAGAAAGTCTCTGCTTCATGAAAAATATCTTTTAAGTGGTCACTGACATTTTCATAAACGACATCTATTTTAAAAAAGTAGACAAGCAAGTTCATCATTCACTTTCATCATCAAAAAGTAGAGCAAGTTCATCATCCACTTTACATATCCAATGGCAGATTTTACTTCAGTCTGATCCAACAGTTTAAGTGACGAGGATGGAAACCATCTGATATACTGTTGAAGAGCTTCTTCCAATTTACGCTTATTTATAGGCATCTAACTTAAAAAAGCCAAGATGGCTCTGCATTGTAGACCACACAGTAGTAGAGATGATCAGAAGATGTGCCTCTAAAGTGCATGTCTGATACAAGCCAAAATTAAAGTGATAATCTCAAAATTATTATTGGAAATTGCAAATAAGAAAAGAGGAAGAAAAAAGAAGGAGAAGGAGAAGGAGAAGGAGAAGGAGAAGGAGAAGGAGAAGGAGAAGGAGAAGGAGAAGGAGAAGGAGAAGGAGAAGGAGAAGGAGAAGGAGAAGGAGAAGGAGAAGGAGAACGAGAACGAGAACGAGAACGAGAACGAGAAGGAGAACGAGAACGAGAACGAGAACGAGAACGAGAACGAGAACGAGAAGTAGTTTGGCAATGGTATTGATGTTTCTTTTAATTTTTTTTATTCTCCTGGAACAAAAATGGGTAGCTTAAGAGTAGTAAATAACATCTGTTCACAAATCAAATCAGTTTATACTATATATATAGTTTATATTATATTATATACAGGCTATTCACCTATATGGGAAAAGATTTGTGAATGCCTCACGAAGTTAAGATTATCTAGAAGTTAATGTGCCATTAAGTTCATAAAATAAATTATTTGAAGGAAAGCATTAGTTGAAGGACTTCAATGTGCACAGTTTTAGTCTGATGTGCACCTATGAAATACTAACTTGAACTTAGCAAACCTGTTTTAAATTTATTTGGTTTTAATACAGAAGACTGGATAATAAAATACAACCAAATTGCTGACATTGGTGGCATATGTGGACTCATAGTAATTACTATCCTCTGACCATTCAAAAACAGCACTCGGAATTTTTGGTTTGTATAAGCATTATGTACTCTACTTTACTGGAAACACTATTTATAGTTAGTCTTACTAACATTACAAACAGGTTCCTAACTGCCTGATTTCTTACTTTATGTCCTTTATTAATCAACAAAATGAGAGACAAGGATAAAGTGTTTTTAACGAAAAGGTTACATTTTTCAAAGATACAAACACTACTGCTCTTAAAAGAGGTCTATGAAATTCTAAAATCATGACGTTCTACACACTTAGATAAGTAAAGACAAAAAAAAAAAAAGACAAAAAAGGACAAAAAATAAGGATTTTTTTCTGATGTGCAGAAGTTTTTTTTACATACTTTTCCCTACTATTTAGCATGTAAAATAAATATAAATATAAATATAAATATAAATATAAATATAAATATAAATATAAATATAAATATAAATATAAATATAAATATAAATATAAATATAAATAATATAAATATAAATAATGAAAATGCTAGGGAATAAATAGTAAAAAGAAAGCAAAGAACAAAATTACCATTCAAAATTCCATTACTCAACTTTTAATGAGATTGATCATATGGAAAACTTGAAAAATTATTACTTATTTCACATAATTCAAAATGTATGCATTAACTATTTGCATTATGTCTCTTTTACCAAAGTATTTATATGACCATTTGAGTTTTCTACATTACTCCTAAAGCCTAGACAAGATACATATTCTGTATTTTATCAATTCTCTTAGCACACAACATATCAAAATTTCAGGATGTTTTTCTGAATGTGTACAGATCCAATCTGGGGTAAAAATTACATTGGAGTAGTAGTATAAATTTAAATGAGTAACAGCTAGCTACAACAAGAAGCTAATAATACCATCAGACTAGGATTTCATGAAGGTAAAAAAAGGTTCATTGTAAATGCCATCTGTAATTACACTTATACTACAAACATCTTGTTTTTCCTTGTATATTTCACACACTTTGACTGCTTTCTTTGGGTGCCCTATTGAGGACCTTCAACCTCCCAAGCTTCCATATTTAAAACCAAAAATTAATTTTAATTGTATAAATTTATTAGCAACTGTGCTGTCTCTTTCAGTATTGATAGCTCTCTCTCTAATAAGCTGACTCACTGCTGATGAAGCAGAGGAAAGACTCCCATATAGAGATGAAGAGTAAAAGAAAGTAAAACAAGTAGATTACCTCTGGATTTAACAGTAGAAGGATTAAGAGAATAAAACTGAGGATTAGATGAACTCAACTGCAGAAGACTCCCATCAGTTTCAGTAGCCAGACCATTTCACCTGCTGGTGTGCATAAACTCATACTGTACTTGCTTTTCACAACATAACTTTGGATATGATACTTAGGGCTTTATTTCAAATCTCATACTGTTTGATATTTTCCTGATGGCTTCCATGGTAGGAATCAAGAAATTTTACAATAATTCCCTTTTTTTTATATATATATATAAAATTTTACAGTTCTCATGGTTGCAGATTAAAAGTTTAAAAGTTAAATCCCTAGAAGGGTCAGAACTCAAAAAGGAGATAAAAAAGAATAAAGAGTACATAATTAAAAAACGCTCCTGATGCATAAAAGCCAAATATAAAAAATCGAGGTGGCCAACTTGTGATTTCATGAAACTATTTAAATATCACAATTTTTTTAAACTGAAACCACAAGAGCTAAAAGCTTTCTTTTCTGTTTTCTTTCTTTCTCAGCTGGCAATATGTATTGCTACAATACTCATACGCTTACTCTTACATCTGATCCTCATTATGAGTGGAATCAATCCTCAGTCATGGTTTTTATAACCACGCTCTGAATAGCTGCTCCATCGTGAGTAGTTAAGCGACATTCGACAGTGGTTCAGAGAGACCTGTTGTTGAGGCTTATTGTCAACAAAAAGCACTTTCTTACTGATGGCAGAACTATACAGAGAGCTGAAAGGATGAGTCACAGTGAATAAAGTGTATGACAAATTTAGCCCTATTTCATGTTTATTCTTTTTTCACTTTCTTTACAGAAAGGAATGACATTTTACAACACTGTTCATCATTTGGACCTAACCAAACAAAGTTTGGATTAGGACCTGGTCATGTACCGGTTCCTATTATTTCTGCTATCTGGGACTTCTTATTCAGTACTGCCTGATTTAGGATATAAATCATGAAATTTATTATGTTCCTTCACTGAATGACCCAAGCAGTAGAGGTTGGAGGTGTGGGGGTGTATTGGGGGTTCTCACCAACAGGTTACAGTGTTTATTGGTTGCTTCTCTGTTGCTTTTAGAGAACAGTTCAGAATGCTTCTCAAAACTGCTGGTACACTTGTGAATAAAATATTACAGATGTGCTTATGAGACAAGATTGGTGCTTTTTCAAAAGAAACACTAACAATTCTTAACTTTTTTCTTTCTGATGTCTCAAGCAAACCTATTGCATAAAACACACACTCACACTTCTCATACTAATCTGAAAATTAAATTTGCTTTAAAGAAGCTGCAAACTACTATGCTAACTTTATAGCATGAAAGTTGGTGACTACCAGATGATCAGTTCCCAACCAGAATACCGGTGCTTATCTCTTTTAGGGCTTTACATGAAAGCATTTATTTTTGCACAGATGATAACCTCTGTTAGTGTAAGTATGAGCACACAGAAAAAATGACCATAGAATTTAAGACAGTTAAATACTTCTGATTTCTTTTTATTTCTCCAATTCAGTCATTCAAAAAAGCATTCTCAAACTATTTATAAATATGCCTGACATACTATTCCACAGATCCGCTTCTAGCTGCTTGTACTTTGATTCTATGGAAGAAACCACAGAAGAGTGACAACTAGTATGACTGTCTTTTGGTTTAGTAAATTCAAAACTACCTGAGTCTTCCCAAATAATGACTGAAATTGAATTATAAAAAGTATTTTTTCCTTTCATTCTGATTAATCTGGACAGTGCCCACCCAAACTCTGAAGAACTGCTTTCTAGACAATGAAAGCATGGGAGGAGTTTCAATCTGGAAATGTAAACACCTTTAACTATCAAAAACATATTATTTTGATGAACTAGTTAAAAGGTATTCCTTTCAGGAGCAAAATTAAGCTTTAATAACCAAAAAACCAAACTTATTTACTTAGTTTACAACTTTTGTATTCACCATCTTTAAAAGTAACATAACATAGCAAGTAATATACACATCATTATATTCTTTCCAAAAACTATTTTATTACCATGTACTACCATTAATTGCAAAACATATATTGCCTATATTGCAAGACATATATATTTATATTTATTTGAACCATGACTAAAGAACGTTCCTTTTTTCCTTTTTTTTTTTTTTTTAAAGTCTACAGTAGTTCCGTTTCCATATGGTATAATATACAGATATAAGCCCTAGTATATGCAATTGAACTTTTCACACCCTCAAAAGCCGCAAAATCAGATGGTCTGTGGTTTTTGCAGCTGGTGCACTGCACTCATATTGGGTAGTGTCATATGAAAAATATTTCACTCCCCAAGCCCTAAACAGAGTCACTCATTAATGAAATGCAGGCAGTACAATGAGATCATATAAGGTATAGATTTCAACAGCCATACTAAAAACAGTAAAGGAACACTGAACAAGAACACAAATCAAGTTCCTCTGCCAGAACAGGAATTTTTTTTAGGGGAATGCCTTCTTACATTTAACATTTGCTTTGAAAACAACTGCTAACCACTACCCAGAAAAAAAAAAAAAAAAAAGTTTAGTACAAGTGTTAGCAGACTAAACAATCACAATTTGGCAGAGGAAAAACAGTAAATAACTTCAGACATAGTTACATTACAGGATGTCTCACCCCAATACGCCACTATCAAATCACAAAATGATTTACTTAATACCACATATGGAATCTGCTTACTTAAGAAAATAAGCTGTCACCAGCAAAACTTTGTTTAAAAATAATTTCAGGGCTGAGGTTTATCAAATTTCACTTTAGTTTGTTTTTACAGAAATCTGAAAAAAAAAAAAAGTCAGGCAATCTTGTTGCAAAAATATATTAAGCCCACTTTAACTGGAAATGTATACTTAGGCTGATTTTTTACACACGATTACTAGCACAATTCCTTAAAAGAATGACCATGGCTTTGCACTGCATGTCATGACATTATATTCCAATAAAATGTGTCAGAGGATATTATTTAATTTCTGTCCTTCCTGAGTGATACCCATCTGAGGAAAATCTCAGTCTAATAGCTTTAACTAAGAAAAGATTCAGTGGAAGAAATAAACACCAGACAACGCAGCCGATGTACTTTACGGACTTCATTCTCTTCTCACTGTCTCTGATATAACTCTGGATTTCAGTGGCCGGAATATGATCATTGTAACTGAGCTAAGTCTCAAGCTTTGAGTAACTATGTTATAAATCCAGCAGGTTTGTTTTATCTGGGGAGAGTGTCTGAGGGGAAAGTACATCCAAGCAAAATAAGTCACAGTGTCGATCTTGCCCTTGAAAGTCGATGAGGATATATTGGTAACAAGTGGCCAACTTCATTTCTATCTATATTACTTATTAATTTCACTTCTAAAATATCAGTATTTTGAAAATCCCGTGCAACTGGGATTATATAAATACAAATATAAATATATACATAAATTAAAATATAAATAATAAAATACTATCTAGTAATTGGAGACCTGGAGACAAGACAGTTGTGGTTTTGTTGTTGTTGTTGTTGTGTTTCCCTGCTACTCCTCACTCTTTTGTTTACTCAATTTCAATGCTTTTAAAAAAACAACTTTGTATTTTATGTTTTGGAAGTTATGATTATTTCTCTTTGCAGTAATTACTTTTGTAGCAATTTATATGCTTTTAATTGTCTCATGCCACTCAGCACAGAGGAATTACTAAAGGTTGTATCTCTGAGCCAAATAAGTATACAATGCATGAGATAAATTCCTACATTTATCTGCATCTGTTGTCCATAAAACGTTTATACGCCTCATTCGTGCCACCTGGCAATAAACTCTAGCTTACACTTGAAACACTACACGGAGTTGAAATAATGCATAGTACCACAGCTCAATACAGAGAATTAAATACGAGCTAAGAATAGAGCTGCTTTTGTATTAATCCTGTATCAGTACCATGGCAAAAGCCTACCAGGATTTATAAATACCACATATATCAGGAAACAAAACTCTGCACATTTTGCAGCCATGTATTTTGCCACAAGTTTCCATATTACAAAACATCTCTTTAAAATAAACCCACTATATTATACAACAATAGAAATAATAATAAAAAAACAGGACTTCAATTGAACTTCATGGACTTCAATTCAAAGACAGAATATTAAGTGTGTGTGAATTTCTCTACTACTTACCTCACAAGAAATTGCATTATATACTCTGATCATGATACATATGTTATTTTATAAGTTGTGTAGTAAATATGCCAAGTTTATGCCTTCAATAATACACATCAAATTATACTACAATGAACTTAACTATAGAAGATCTGTTCCTCTTAATTAAGAAAATTATTTAAAAGTAAAGTCTTAAATAACTTGCTCTAAAAATAGACTGCCTCCTTTTTTATCATATATCAATACAGAGTCATACTTCTCAAATATAAAAGGTAGGAATTTTTAGAGTAACCTTGTTTTTAGCAATAAAAACTCATCACCATTCAAATGCAATATTCGGAACAACTATCTATGGAGATCTTTTTCTTACACCTGGTTTTAAGCAAACTGTCCCACTTGATTTCAGAGAAAAATATTTTCTGTGTGTTAGCTTGCAAAGTACCACTCCTGGACTTCAAAGCAAGAATGATACAAAATTAACATTGAAAATATGTTATGGATTAGAATGGATTAGAAACAGGCAAATCTGTAAGTCTCAGAATGTAACTGCAAACAGGGGGTTATATTATGTGCATTTTTAAGAGAGACCTGCTGTGATAGGTTACCAGTCATGTACCATTTCACATTTTTATCAATGACCTCCCAGAAAATGCAAATTCATTACTGATGACGTTTGCAGACAACACACCAAATGGTAACAAGGAGAGTCAACCACTAGAACAAAATGTTTTAAATCTATGACAAGGCACTAAATAAAGAAAAGGAATGCTTCTCCTACCACAAATACATGAAGTTGTACTTCCAGCTACCAAGAAAGAAGTCCATATTCAAAGGATGAAGCACAGTATCTTAGAAATAATGACAGATTTGAAGTTACGATGCATAGTGAAGTCCCATGGCACACTGGTCAAACGGACAAAGACCCTTGATCATATAAAGAATGAAAAAAGGAGGGTTATGCTTTTTAAAATCCCAACATAATATATCCATTACA
The DNA here is from genome assembly GCF_963932015.1 of Anas acuta. Taxonomy (NCBI): domain Eukaryota; kingdom Metazoa; phylum Chordata; class Aves; order Anseriformes; family Anatidae; genus Anas; species Anas acuta. Next base: position 177,438,058 of record NC_088979.1, on the reverse strand, counting down.
GAATATGGTGTCCAGTTCAAACGTCCACGGTAAATTGGGAAAGTTTAAAAGACAATCCAGATAACCTTAACATAAAAACATGTCTTATACATTGAACTCCAGGAGTCTTTGTCTATTCAAGTTCCCAAAAAGAAGGTTAAAAGCATATGATAAACAGAAAGTTCTCCACTTTACTACTTGAAATACAATGACTGTAGTTTGAATCTAGAGACACTCAGGCAAGAAAAAATACTCCACTGGAATTAATTACATAATGTTTATGAAGAGCATCATTTTAAAACTTTAGTAGTCAATTCAATCTCTAATAGGCCATCTTAACTGATTCACCACCTATATGAAGAACACCACTAAGCAATGGCTCTAGCTTCAATAAAATAACTGACTTTCCATACAAAATGTGATTGCCTACTACACTGTCCTGCAATCCCAGTCCACAGCCAGCCTCAGACAACAGTCAGCATTATCCTTCAACACAAAGATGAAGCTATTTTAGATGGTTATGGGATTCCATGATGACCCAGCTACCACTCTTTTTGATACACCGTTCTAGATATCTGGTCACAAGGAATTCAATTTCAATACCAAGTCAGATACAGTGATGAAATTGTACCCTTCCATTTCAGAAAGTATAAGAGGAAGTGTAGCCTGTAATATTACCCACTAAAAGTATCATATTTACATGGCAAAAGAATGTAATTTGAAAAATTAAGCAAACAGAATAAAATAAAAAGTATAAATAGTAAAATTTTGATCTCCTCTGAGTAAGGAAATAGAATGATTTGAAAATGAAAATGAGTATCTACTGAAGATCAGAAGACCAAGTAGGAAAACTATTTTTTTTCCAACAATATTATTATTTTTTTGAAACTGAAGGCATTGTATTCACAGGATACCTTTATCTACTGAAATATCTACTGGGTAACAAACTGATATATCATATCAAAATGACCTGGTTTATCACAGAATCAGACTCACAGAATAGTTTAGGTTGGAAGGGATCTTAAAGATCACCTAGTTCAACCCCCATGCCGTGGGAAGGGATGCCACCCACTAGATCAGGTTGCCCAGGGCCCCATCCAACCTGACCTTGAACAACTCCAGAGATGGGGCATCCACAACTTCTCTGGGCAACCTGTTCCAGGGCCTCACCACACTCTGAGTAAAGAATCTCCTCCTAATATCTAATCTAAATCTCCCCTCTTTGACTTTAAAACCATTTTCCCCTGTCCTATCACTATCTGCAAACGTAAAAAGTTACTCTCCATCTTTTTTATAAGCTCCATTTAAGTACTGGAAGGCTGCTATGAGGTCTCCACAGAGCTTTTTCTTCCTCAGGCTGAACATCCCCAGTCCTTTCAACCTTTCTTCATAGGAGAGGTGATCCAGCACTCTGATTGTCTTCACAGCCTTCCTCTGGACCTGCTCTACCAGGTCAACATCCTTCTTGTGCTGCAGGCCCCAGAGCTGGATGCAGCATTCCAAGTGGGGCATCAGAAGGGCAGAGTAGAGTGGGACAATCACCTCCCTTGACTTGCTGGCCAAGCCTCTGTTGATGCAGCCCAGGATGCAGTTGGTTTTCTGGGCTGCAAGTACACACTGCTGGCTCATATTAAGCTTTTTGTCCACCAAAACACAAGCTTGTATTTTAATAATTAAAAGATCAAAAAGACTCTTTCCTATACTACCTCTCATAATCAAAAATAGAATGCTTAAGACATAATTGAACTTAAAATAATGTAGAAAAATCAAGTATATGATAGAGATTAAAACTATGAATATGTAAAAGTGCCTAATATACTGAAATAATGCTTTCGTAGGATCTTAACCTACTGCAAAATTTTATGCATATCAGGACTCTCACATTGATCAGAATTTGACAGGATAAGAACACCCAGACTAATGATACATAATAGAAAGAAGAGGACAGAAAAGAAGTTCACTGACGTATCACAACATTCAGTTACTAGTAGTCTTATCTAACACCCTTAATGATCTGGAAATTAATGTGAATGCCAGCACCAAAACTGGAAACTTGTAATAAATTGGAAAATGCTGAGGACAGTCAACGTAAACACTGAAATTATTATTTTAAACAAAGACCTCATTGTGGTGAATGGAGTTAAATCCAATTGGAAGCCAGTCATTTGTGTTGTACCCCAGGGCTCAGTATTGGGGCCTCTTCAGTGATCTGGAGGAGGGGATCGAGTGCAACCTTAGTTAAGTTTGCGGATGACACCAAGTTAGGCAGAACTGTTGATCTGCTTGAGGATAGGAAGGCTCTGCAGAGGGATCCGGATAGGCTGGACTGACGGGCCAAGGCCAACTGTAGAAGGTTCAAGAAGGCTAAGTGCCAGGCCCTGCACTGGGGGCATAACAACCCTTTGCACCACTACAGGCTAGGGGAAGTGTGGCTGGGAAGCTGACAGTCAGAGAGAGACCTAGGGGTACTGGCTGACAGCCATCTAAGTATGAGCCAGCAGTGTGACTGCATGGCCAAGAAGGCCAACAACATCCTGGCTTGTATTAGAAGTAGTGTGGCCAGAAAGACCAGGGAAGTGATTGTCCCTCTGGACTCAGCTCTGGTGATGCTGCACATTGAATACTGGGTTCATTGTTGGGCTTGTCACTACAAGAAGAGGTGCAGGAGCTTGACTAAAGAAGGGCAACAAAGCTGGTAAAGGGTCTAGAGAACAAGTTTTATGAGGAGTGGCTAAGGGAGCTGGGGTTTATTTAGCCTAGAAAAAAGAAAGCTCAGGGGAGACCTTATCACTCTACGACTACCCTAAAGGAGGTTGTAGCAGGATGGGGGTTGGCCTCTTCTCCCAGGCAACAGGCAATAGTAGAAGAGGAAATGGCCTCAAGTTGTACCAAGGGAGGTTTATGTTGGATACTGTAAAAAATTCTTCACTGAAAGGGTTATGAGGCATTGGAACAGGCTGCCCAGGGAAGTAGTTGAGTCACCATTCCTGCAGGTATTCCAAAGATGTGTAGATGTAGTATTTAGAGACATGGTTTAGTGGTAGACTTGGTAGTGCTAGGTTGTTGGTGGGACGTGATCTTGGAGTTCTTTTTGAACATAAATGATTCTATGAAGATTAAAAACATGAGTTCAGTAGGTCTTATCTAGTGCTAGGTGGATTGATTAGGTCTTTTATGGCCAAGTCTGCAGCAATGAATGTTAGGTAGCAGACTGATGGACCCTGAGTTAGACCTAATACTTCCTTGCAGGGAGAAGTATACTGAGAAGTTTCACAAAAGGGTATCGATCTGTAGATCCCAATGAGATCAGGTAGCCTTTGGCTTTACTTTTTATTGTGCTAACTGAGACTGATTTTTATATCCCTCAGCCTTAATTAAAATGCAAAAAGGTATGCATGAAAATTGTAAGTAATTTTTATATAAAGATGGAGTTAATAGCATCAATTAACCACAAAATGGTGAGTTCCTTAAATTTATTATTATGTTTATACAAACTGTGTTCATCTCTGTCATCTTATTCCATATACCTTGGCTTGCAGGTTTTCAGATTATGTTATATGATTTAAATACACCTTCCTCAGGATGACTTTTTGTTTCTTTCATTTCCAGTATAAACTATAGTATTTTTCAGATATTGACATCAGAAAGAAAATAAATTAATTGATTAATAAAAGAGGACTCCTTTTTCATATACCTTTAAAACATGTGGAAGATTAGTTACAGACAAGTATCAGAACTGTTGATAATTACCTGTATGGATAGACAGAATAATAAGCAGAAGCAGCAAACCTTTCATATTTGACTGATCACTATATCAAAAGTGAGGCAGAAACATTGCTTTTATATAATATATTAAAAGTGGGCATACAGTAAGCTTCCCAGAGGACACTGAGAGATTGGGCTTTCAGACAAAATTATATAATCAGTTAATAAATATATAAGCTATGGATCTGACCAGAAATGTTCAATGTAAAATAAACTACAAGTTTGGCCTAAATAGAGCAAATATCTCAACTGTTTGTAACAACCAATAACCAGCCATTACATCTGCTTAAATTCTCCGTTTAATAACAACAATACAAGATGCACTGTTCTAACTGCATCTATCTTAGATATAACAAGACAACCATGTAAAATGTTTACAAGTATATAAAGCAAACAAACAAACAAAAAAACAAAATAATGAGCTAATTTCATTTTTCCAAACTTTCCATTACCTCAGCATATAACATTTTTTCACATATAAAACCATGTCTACTGAGGAGACTTTCTTTTGACTCATTATCAAGTCCAACATCAGAATTCATAGAAAGGCTATGATAAGTTGCTCACAATCTATCAACCTGTGAAGAATCTAACCCAAAATATAAAGAAGATGATTCAAAATTCTGTACCTACTGGGATAGGATTCCTGTTTTGGTTTCCTCTTCTGAGCTGCAATGTGCTGGCATGGGTTTTGCCACACTTATGAACACTCTTCATTTTTCCCCACGCGACCTATAGATGGCAGCAGCAGCTGATGCTCCCAGCATCAAGCCATTTGCAGCCTGGCTAGCACGACTACAGTGGCTGTTCTTTAATTACCGTATTTTGAGATAATTACAAATGTCATATTGGGGTCCACTTAAAAAATGCTCAATCCAATGAGAATACTGCTGAATTAAAAATAAATGTGTGTGTATATATATATATATATTTATTTATTTATATATATTTTTTTTTCAACCAGATTCTTCCCCTTTGTATCAGAGTTGAGGACACATTGTCAAGGTCAGCAAGAGACTGATCCTCATTTCTTTAAAACAAAATAAAACAATTTCCCCCCAAAACACAGTATCTGTGCTGAGTACACTAACTATCATGACAAATACACTTGAGAGCCAGACTGTTTCCAAAATGAATATGTACGACCCTCATTTCACTGATAGGAGATCATATAAAAAATTACAAATAAATTAAATTAGCTAATGTAACTGAAATAGTATGACAAGGACAGACTTCAGTAAATATTGCAGTATTTGTAGCTTCCCAGGTGTTTCTGTTTTCAGCCCTGAGGTGAGGCAGCAGGAGCACTAGAGCGGTGGTGCCGTGAAGGAGCTCTAGCAGGATCAGGCCAAGGGTGAAGTGAAATCAGGGCAATGCATACTCCAGGTATCTCCTTTTCCCAACTCAGAATTACAGAGGAGAGGCCCCTTAGAAGATCCTTAGTAAGGAAAAAAAAAGAAATATGCAGGGGGAACCCATATAAGGGGTAAATGGTCAGAACAATCTGCAGAAGCAGCAGCAGCGGAGTAACATCAGCTCCTTGAGAGAAATTTCTGAAAGTTTTACAGGAGCAGTTCTGTCCTGTTTTGACTGGGCATTTGGTCTGAATCTCTGCTATCCCTCACAATTTCTTCCCATAAAACTTATATTTATACCTCTTACTTTCTTCTCACTGGCCCTTTCCTCCTTAAATTTCAGCCAAAAAAAAAAAAAAAAAAAAAGCAAAATATGAAAAAACCAGACTAACATGATAACGAAAATCATAAGATGACAAAATAGCTGGCACGTTCCTCTGTCCTTCCTTTGATCATCAGATTTCTGGTGTATTAATTAATTTCAAGGCTTTCTTCTAGAGCAAAGTAACTACTTGTTTTCAAGTAGAAATTCAGACACAGTTAAAAGGACAAACAGTTCCTCGGCCTGCTCCATGTCAACAACATGGAGCTGAACCACACCATTACTAGTGCCCCAAACCTGGAGCCCCCAGCATCCTTCTGCAAGGAACCCATGCGCTGCCTCAGCATTTCAGGCACCACCCCAAAATACCAACTATGCCTTAAGGCCCCATGGGTGATTCAGAAGCTGTAGTCACACTTTAAAACATCACAGGCTCAAGCATCATACTGCAATTGCTTCTACCATTGAATCCTGGCCACTGTTGGGTAGCATTCAGGCCATGCTCAGCCCCAAACTGCAGGCCTGTACACAGCAGGGACAGGCCTGCTGTTCATGGTATGGTGGAGGCCTCCCTGCCTGGGAAGTAAAGGGAAATAGAGTGTAGAGATCAGGACAGAAGATAGCATATGGTCTTCCTTTGGGGGGTTGAGAATAACCCCTGGCCCTGTTTGATTCATTAGAACTGGTAGAGGCCCACATCGGACAGGCAGCATTGAGCTGCAAAAGTCCCTCCAACAGCCTGACTGGGCCCAAAGACTGCTCACAGGGATGGCCTTCAGCACTGCAAATACAGTTCCATCATTCTCCATCTGCCTATCTGTACTACCTTCCCTTTCTTCCTCTGCATCCCATGTAATAAGTCTCCTCAAGGCAGGGTCTATCTGGCACCTTCCTATTTTCTACACTAACATTACCACAATCAACCTAACTACTAAGAGCTGACACTCACACTGTAGGACTGCTTACAAGAAGTACACATGTTGTGTAAGTGGTTTGGATTTGTGGCTGTGATTATGAAATGTGCAGAAGAGAGGAAAGTACATCAGTGGTTGGAAGTGGTATGTAGAGAGGGTTTACTTCTACCGCTACAGTATCCCTCCCATCTACAACTTCAATGAAACACTGAAGGTTCACACTTACTACAAAAAATGAAAGAACCCTGAGAAGGTTTTCCTCTCTAAAACAAAGTGGCTTACCATAGGCAGGCTTCCTACTGATGCTAATATCCATCACATCGCACTATCAGCTGGTTATCCTACTTGTCCTTCCTGTAGGGCTTTATTCTGCCAACAAACAATACATGGAATGGGAAGACAATGACTCCTACAGTTATTGCAGCAAGTTATTGTAGCAAGAAATGTATTTGTGTGCTGCTCCACAACAAATCAGACTACATTAAGCCTATTTAGAATCCAAAGTCTTCATTGCAGTGAATAGCATGGCCTTCTTTTAAAACAAAGTAAAAAATAAGTTTTTGTTTTGTTTTGTTTTTGTTTGTTTGTTTGTTTTTGTTTGTTGTTGTATTGTTTTTGTTTTTTAAGTGTAGATAGTACTTCTGAAGGATTTTTTATTTTTCAAGTGCAAACAGGAAGATACTCATTCCCATGGAAAACCATTGGAGATCAAGCATCCAACTCAGATACATTGCCACACACCTATAAAACTTCTACCCATGCTGGAGAATTCTGCTGTTTTATTAACAATAGACATTAAAGGACTTGCGCTGAAAACTGCAAAATTTGTAATAACTAATATGAACTGTGGCAGAACAATCACACCATACTGCCTCTAGGAAATAAGTAGAAACAAACTATGGAAACAGATTAGGGAAAATGGCTACAATCACTGTCTGTACATGTTTAAAAGATAAAAGGATCATTTTGCCCCACTTTTCAGCCCTAATACTTAAACGATGGCAAAAGAAGAAAATAAAATGCAAAGAAAAAATCTCAAGTGTGAAAAAGAACATCAGTCTCATTAATATTGCCTGTAAGAGTAAGAATAAAATCAAATACATTGCATTTTCAGAGGATGATCAACCACATAGTGACAAAAAAAAAAAAAAAAGTGTGTGCCTATTTTTTTCACAAAAATCTTTTTCTCTAAAGTTACAGAAGCAGCAGAACAATTAGTTTCCTGAAGTCCTCTTAAAAATTTGTTTTTATAATAGCTTGTTAAATAGACTTGGTTTAAAGTCATGGCCAAACATGTCAGGTTTAGAAAGGTTCAGAATATATTTTAGTACTGACACAGTTCTGCATACTGTTTCGTGGGCATTATATATAGCATACCTTCAGGCACTGTAGCCACCATATGAGAAAGGAGTAAATCTCCTTAGGAATCAATTTTATGTTTTCTTACTTGTTTCTTCCCAAAGGTGAAAAACATATAAAACAGTTTTTTTTTTCACTTCTTCTTTCCCTCTTTATGATGTAGAAGAAGGCCAGAATTTCTTTCCCAAAAACATATGGAACAGAAACAGAGGTTACCTGGTTTCTTAGTTTAGACTCAGGAGGATAATCACACCTCTCCCTGTATTTTTTCTAAAGAGTTAGAGGTCAAAAAAACTGGAATAGGAACTTTCTAGTTTGAGGGTTTAAATACTGTGGATTTTTTTTTCCTTAAAACCCAGCTTTGTTTTCCTAATGAAAGCAAGTTAAATCAAGTTATATTAAATTAAATCAGTGGTAAAATTTCAGCAGTTTCTCTCCCCTATAACTTTTGGCATTTTCATAGTACACATGATACCATCATTTTACTTTTTCCAATCTTTTGGAAAAATAAGTGAAATTGACCTAACCTGGGGGAGGGAAAGGAGGGAAGAAAAGGCTTGGGGGGGGGGGGGGGGGGGAGATGAGAGAGATGATAAGAACTGAATTGCTAAAGAATCAGGAACATCAAATGTAAGACAATGATAAGCATTCATTAAGTATTTATAATATCAGGGCATTAGCCTTTAATGGCACAAGTCTGCATATAAGTCATACTGCACTTTCTGAAAGTATGAAACTGCAGTCCAATAAATTATAAAGAATAAAAGTAATCATTTTAGGAAAGTCAATTAATACCCCCAAAAAAAGTGATATGGTGAGAAATGACTATCTTAGAACAATGCATGTGAACCACTACGTTGAACACAATTGATCAGTGGAGAATAAATAAATAAATAAATAAACATAAAAAAATAACCAGACAGAAAATATCTAAACGGACGGGAGGTGAAGGAATTTCACTTCACAATGCACTAATTCTATCCCTTTGTATACTCCAGTATCCTGGAGTACACCACCTATATCTTGTGTTGGATCAAATGCCAATTAGACACCAGTTCATCTAGACCAGACCTAAGGTTGTTCCAAACTACAGCAGGAATAATGATGTGTTTATTTTTGTTGGTCAGTTGTCACTGGAGATCAATAGGAAGCCAAGGACCAGGAATCTGAAGATCTGGCCTCATACATTTAAACCATCATATGTTTGTTGACTGATTTGTGAAGCACAGTAATGCATTATTCTAAAGGCATTAACAGTTTCAGAGCAATGCAGAAATAATCTGCAATAGTGTGCAATACACCCAGTATTTGTTTTACATGTCCACAGTCTATGCGGGAAAAAAAATCAACTAAATATATTATTGGTCATTAAATTATTACTTGGAAAAATACTTAAGAGCATTATTTAATCTATGTTTTTTTCTGGTTATCTAATGCAAGTATTATTGTTATGATCATTTTACTGTTAAACTGTATTTATATCATACAGAAAAAGGCTGAAATAAGAAAGAGTGTGAATCATATGGATCAAAGGCTATCCATCAGTGTGTCACACACCATGTGGCATTGTGTTTTGCTAAGTCAAAGTCATGCTCCAAGTTTCAAAACTTCAAACAACTGAAATACCACAACATTCATAAAACAGAACTGAGCTACTGGGAGTAAGAAAAAAAATACAAAAAAGGTAACAGACCTCAACAGCAGATAGTAAAATTAACATTTCAACAGTTCTTGCCTTTCATCTCAGTCTCCATAGTACATTTTTTCTGGAAAAGCTACGATTTAGGTTTAGAAAGATGCAGAATTACATAAAACATCTGGAATATGGGACAAGGAATATTGGCTTATTATCCCTGGTGGACCCTCCCTATGAAAAATTTAATAGGTCTGTTTTGGTAGTTTTAATCTCCAGAGCACCCCAAGCTATGTTATGGAAACATCATCTTGGTAATTTATATTAGAAAGAACACCTGGTGATGAAAGCAAATATACCCTCTTTAAAATTGTGAGTGATTTTTCTTTAATCCTCAAACTTTTCATCTTCTTAAATATATAATTTTTAACAGCTTGACTAAAAATTAGTTTTTGTATCTTTGAGACTGATCACACTGTAACCATTGTGAACTTACACTATTTTATTAGAGAGCTACATTTCTTCATTCCTGTCTTCAGAGAGCAAGTCATTTTGTCTTTACTTTGACATTGGCCTTTTACAGATTACAGAGGAAGCTCTGTTGAATCTTATATGAATATCACAAAATCACTTAAAATGTTGTCCGTTTATTACTCCACAGCTTTGAACATTGAGAGAAAAAAGCAGTGTTAAAAGATTTTTACTGTGCTTATTCCTATCTCCAACTCTAAAGGCAGAGCTTACTATAAACAATAAAACTGATACATTTTGTCACAATTTTCCTAGTACAATTTGAAATGACAGCATACAGCAAATATAAATTACATAAATCCTCATCTATAATTGCTTCCTTGTATCTATTATATTTAGTATACAGTTTCAAAATAACTAGTAAAAATCTGTACATGAAAACCAGGAAATTATTTTCCATTAAAAATCATTAACTAGATTTCTCTGAATAAACATGCAGTTAAAATGCTATATCTTAAAGAAATTTAGCATACAAAATCCTATTGTCAGACTGCCTTATGATTTAATAAAAAAAAACTGTTGCTAATTTACTATTTTATTGATAAATGAGAAATTAATGAAAGAATATATCAAGCATCAGTTAATCTATAAAACAAGTTACTAATAAAAATGCATTCTATACTTTCCAGCTACAATTAGGTTTCCATTTATCAAATTTCTAAAGAAACAACAGATGTACAAATTAATCTGCTTTTATCACTTAACACACCTCACTTAAAATATATCCTAATGCACATTTTGTATTTCCTAACAAAAATGACTATAATATTATAATCTACAGCCTATAAAGATTTTCAGAGATTTTTTTTTTTATTAATTTGACACTGATACGCCTCCATTTCTAATATCCCAACCCTGCAACATTTTAAATGCAATTAAAAGTGGTTATGAAAGAGTGTGGACTTCCTTGTGAAGTAGGAAATCACTCTTGTGATTAACATGCAAACGAGCTCATGCTGGCAGAATAGATTGGGGTTTTAAAACCCCAATTACTTTTGTATGATTATCTATTTACCCGTACACAGACTATTTTCATTTTTCATCTAATACAAAGTCATCCTGCTTACATTTTTAGCACAGCAATTAATATTTACAATAATTATGACATCAAGCACCATTGAGAGTACACCAAGTGAATCATTTACCCTGTTTTTTAATATATATATTATCAAAATAAAATCTATGGTAGTATATAGCAGAGAATGGAGATATATTATCATCCTTTATACACAGCCTAGCCTAATACAACATTCTGCTGGCTTTAAATTTAGTTAAGGGGCATATTATTTTTAGTATCTGACTCAGTCAACTGCTGTTCAGATTGCAGATGCCAAAACTTTCAAGTCTGTAACTGCTTTGTATAAAGTGTAAGGTTTGTTTAAACTTTCACAGTAAAAATAACAATAAAATTACTTCCTCCGTTTTTTTTCTTTTTTTCTTTTCTTTTTTTTTTTTTCTTTTTTTTTTTTTTTAGTAATAACAGACAATTCTTAACTTTCTCTAACACACTTTGATTCATACCTGCTACAGAGTGCACATATACACATTTTTTCCAGACTTCTAAAGAAAATTATAATGCATTAATGACAGGAACTATGGTAATGGAAAAAGGTCACCCTCTTTTGAACACCTTCTGTTTTAAACCATTATATATAAAGACATTTGAGAAAGCAAAGAATTAAAAGGCAGCCTTTGTGCAACCCATTACTGAAATATTATAGAATAATCTATATCAAATGTAGTGGAATAGCAGATTCTTTTGGATCTAAATTTACTGCAGCCATAGAAATGCTTTTATGCTTATTATGTATCTGCATGTTGATTCAATTATTAAAAGAACACCTGACAGCAGACTTACTTAATTGAATTAATTAAACTGGATGAATAATCACAGAATTACTATTGTATGAAATTTGTCCTGAAAAGTAACACTGGCATTTTGAAATTGCAAGTAATTTGAATGGTGAAATACACTGAGCAGAGAAGTCTCCACTTTGTGTATTCTGAAATTCTTCATACATGAACAAATGGGACATATAAATGAATAGACAGCTGTGAGTAATGAATGCTTTTTCTTATACATTGTCATTTAGTATGTGAGCCCTGCTATGTCACTAGATCTTTTTTAAAGTTTGAAAAAAAAATCCAAAAAACAATAATTTTTATCTCTTGCTTTGAAAGAATATAATAGTGAGGATTATCAGATACTGAGAGAAAGGTACCGTAACACTGAAACACTTGTGCAAAACAGTTTTCCTAGCCAGGATATCTAAAAAAGATACTCAAGTATGTCCAATCCTAATGATGAAAATATTGTTTAAAGACTAGAACAAGGAAATTAAAGATGTCAAATGATTTTTAAAACATTTGAATAGATCAGTATAGTGAGCTTCTACTACTGATTTAGCAAAAGGAGCAGTTTTCTTTAGTGATTAAATGTTATGATATATTGTATATAATATATTCTTTTGAAGGTTTTCCAAAAGCATTTTTGTTATTATTTAAGATCCATATATTGATGAAGTTCAGGGGAATTTATTATACCCTCTCTTCTATTTAGTTACATTTGATAATTCACTAGACCTAAGTTAAATTTTACACGATAGATTTTCTACATGCATTTTTCCCCTGCTTTCACACCAAAAATCACACAGAGGAACCTCACTCTGTTCAAAACAGAAGTTTATACTGGCAAAGGACATTCCTGGAGTGCAAGCACCCAATCTGGCATATATCCAAGTCCCAGCCATTAGCTCTGTATCACCAGTGAGTATTTTTCTTAATTCCTCTTGCAGGGTTTTTGTTCTGTTCTGTTTTTGCAAAGATCCCCATAATACCAAAATTTATAAAATTGTCAAATTTGTATATGATAGAATGATGAGACTGTATATTTACTTTACTCTAAAACAAACTGCAGCATGGTAGAATCACAACCAGCAACACTTTTTTTTTTTTTAAACAGCAATGTCTTTTCTCTTGCTAAAAATGAAAATTGATGCTTCTACAAATAGAAAATATTAATTTAGAGGTGATTATTAATTTATTTTATTAAAAAGAACATGAACATTTACAGATATTCAGTCAGAATATCTGTACTTAGAAATGAAATAATATGACATCTAACATCTATATCCTATAAATCACTGTTTTTTTTTACATTCATATTTCCCTCATATTCCTACTTGAATATAATTCATTTTACAAATATGTCTGATCCTGCCTCTGACCTTACTACACTTTAAGCTCTTTTCTGCTCATGGAAAGCTAATTTGCATTTTTTAAAAATGTGTCTGTATTAATGATCTAATTTACCACAAAAAGGCTTTATATTAAATACAAAAAGGACAGCCATTAGCTTTCTTTCCACAATAAAATCAAAACAAAAAATAAAACATCTCATTTACACAACAATTAAGTTTTTTCCTAATACAATGTTAAAAGAATCTGTACATTTCAGCATTCATAAACATTATATATTGTGCAGAATTCTTGCTTTACAATCAAAATAAGGATTACATATATGCAAAGTTTTACAAAACACTTTTCTGAGGAAAACTATACATCCATTTTAATACCTATATTAATAACCACAGTGGTTAGATTTTTCTTTTACATAAATTATACAAAGTACATTGGCATTACATACCATTTTAATACCAGTTTATTATAGCTTTATTTCATAATATTGGAGGTGGAAATGGAAACAGTGCCATCATGTGATACTTTTCAGGCTACTTCACTTCTTTTATTTCCAAGGAGTTAGTCTGTTGCTGCTATACAAATAGGAGAGTTCCTAGAAAAGCACGCAATGGCAGTATAATTTATTATATGCCATTTTATAACTAGATCATTTAAGGTATTTTTATGCATTGACTGTTGAAAACACCTTCTAAATTTGCAAAAGTAAACAAGCATATGATCATTACAAATGTTACCTAGCACCTTTTATTAGGAGTTCACAAATTATCCAAAACAATCTTGTAAAATTCCTTTCAGTTTACAGTCAAGATATTAATCCAAACAGCTTCATTTTCACAAAAGAGCAAAGAAGTTAAATTCACTGGTTTTAATTAGTACTGGGCAGGCTACTTGGAAAAAAAATAATACATGAAATCGTCGCAGACATACAATATCAAAGCCAAATCCAACTTATATTATATTTACTATACAAGATATTTTAATGAAATCAGGCACATGGTCAGTTTTTCTTTTGTATTCATTTCATATTGAATTAAAGGCTTTTTTTTTTTTTTCCTCCCCAGTGGTCACAATAAACTAGAAAATCCAGACTTGATGCTGAAGACACACATATTTCCATTTATCCCTTGCCTTTTCCAGAGATCAAGGCAACCATTTGACAACTGCTTGGAATCTAGAAATGCAAGTAATCTATTAAATCTGAAATCCCACTTTACTGCACAACTCACAGCTGCCAAATCTCAAACTACTTTACAGTATTTTTTAAAGATATTTCTTTATACAAAATGAAACCTTCAGAGTAAATTCATTGATGCATGGGTGAATGTTGATGAAGAAAACGCAGGAATTCTAACTTTTAAAAGTGAACACAGATGCTAGATATTTCTTAGAGAGTTTTTTTAGTATCTCAAAGATGAATGATGACTAAATTTGGGACAGTTAAAAACATTCACACAATTTAACTACCTACTGTTGCACAGGCAAACCATTACTATTACATGATTATTTGTAAGCATATGGGTATGGACAGGCATTCTGGAAATGTTTAGATTTCTTTATGTGGGACTCAAAAATTCATGGTATATGCATGCAAGCCACATATATGAGTTATGCTCAAGTGCATTTTGAGCTTGAAACAAACACAAAGGGATTTTATACAAGTCATATTTCATGTATCCATAACTCAACGTATGGGGCAGCTCTACAGCTGGTGAACACATATCTGCTTTTGCTGAAAAGAAAGCAAATAAACCCCTACAATGCAGAGAACCTTTCTTCAAGACCGGAAATATGGAATATAAGAAAAATACTGCAGTAAGAAAAGAACAGGGAGAAATAATGTTATGTTCTTACTTAAATTTAATGTGTACTACTTACAGATAATATTTTCTAAATTGCTCAAAGTAAAGTGAATTGCATTAAGCAAGCTGGAAGAGAGGCCAATTGTGCACTGCATAAATACTGATTTATACACTCAGTATAGGGAAATTTCTTTTTTATGTTTGCAACCTGGAGAGCAGAAAACCAAAGAAAAGAAAAAAAAATAAAAGAGCTATTGTTGTTTATTCTTCAGAAGCTTGATGTTTTCATCACAACCAGCAATACCCAACCTGGCTCCCTACCTGACACTTTCACCTGCACAAGCTGGTTAGAAAACTAATTTTACTGGAATTTAACAAGCAAAAGTAATATGTGGAATTCTTTGCATGGTAAGATCAATCTATGTTAAGTGATTTAACTCCACATGTAGGGCTTTTTCAAGCTTTTTTGTTCTTAGTGACAATTACCATCTTGTAGGGTGATAAATATTTATATGGTAAATATCTTTTTCTATGTCAGGGATTTAGATTTGGCCCCTCAAAGGGTGGAACAAACAATCAGTAACAATTTCCTGTCATCATGACATGCACAGAACCCCATCGGCCCTTACTACATAGTTTTATTATGTTGATTATGTTTTACTGAATTACTATTTTTATTATAACTAGATGATGAGTATTAACAACCTGATCTTACAAAATACTGTGATGATACTCATGCAGCTGTGTAGAAACAAGATTATAAATCAGATAAGATCCTAACACTTAGGATGTACTTTCTAAGTACATTAAGCACTATGCAAGGGGAATTATAACCTGGTCTATCAGCCAAGGCATTTGAGAAACCTGGAAAAGGGAGTCAAAATCTGGTTCATTTTCAGACCCCAGTCACCCCAGCAGCAGCTAGCACAAAAGGAGGTTAGACATTCCTTTTGCCCCATTATTTGCTGCGGTGCGCCCAAATAGTTGCTTGTTTAAGACTGAGACTACACTGCAGATTAATATATTGAACATAAGTACTCCAAGTAAACATTTGCAGAAATATTTCCACAATTTTGAACCAAGAACAGGCAGCATACCCTCTGGATGAAAAGGCAATATTACATTTCCTATCAGTATTCTTATTTCTCTATCTTAGAAATTCAATGTTATAGATAGACATCAAAACAGCAAAACAAATACTAAGTATTTGATGGGGAAGCTCTAAAAACCTCACATTGCTAATTGAGGAGATGCAAAATTAGAGATACTGTTGCTAACTGAAATGCAGGAAGGCAAGCATTTGCATGTATCAACCTACAAATGCCCAACAGGCATCTAATCCCACTTAAAATTAATTTTTTCTCAGATCATTCTAGTTTGGAGGAAGCTGGAGGAAAACTCCAAGCTACACTGAACTTACACTGTCCATATTAGAGAATTTATTTTTTTTCCTCTTTTAATCTGCAATTATGTAAATATTGTAATGATATGTATTTCAATTTTGCAACATACTGAGATCAAGACACTTTAAATAGTTAAAAATATACATTCATTATTTTTATTTATTATTTTATTTTAATTTTTAATTGTTCAGACCTTTAGATAACAAATATACTGTCTGGCAGTCAGATAGCTAACCCAGAAAGGTAATATTTTTCTAACCATGTAGCATGACCTATTTCACCTATTTGAATAAGGCACATCTACAAGCAGATAACCAAATTACTAATTTGATTGCCCCAACACAGAATCACTGAACTCACCTAGACCAAGATTAACTGGGAGGATAAGGACATGTAGAACTTCATAAGAAAATTACTAGACACTCCCTATAGTCTTGAAAATTTTAGAAAAAAAGAAAAGTACAGTTTAGACCAGGTTCTGGGCGTACAGGTACATGGTGTCCTTAATTTGACAAGGGACTGAAAAGAGAAAGAAGAGCTCTCCCTACTTCTCAAGGCATACTTGATAAACAAACATCTTCAGCAAGTGTGTAAAGCTTTCTCAAATAGAGTACAGTTACTCACTTTAACCTCACATCCCAAACAAAATGGCAGATGAAATAAGATAAACTGTCAGAAAAAAAAGAAAAACAAGCCATAGTTGGTGGTTTAAAAACAGGTTTGCTGGTAGTTGCAGCACCATATTCCATCACCTCTAAGTCTAATGTTGCCCATGAAAAGAGCTCTGTTGCACGGTGATAATGACTGCCACCATGCACTGCCATGGTCAAGAACCAGAAGTTTACTCAGTATTTGTCACTCAAAGTATATGGAAAGAACAGCTAGATGTTCTTGTGTGCAGAGACAGCTGAAACTAGGCCCTGAGCTGGAACAGCATCCGTATGCCAATGCAAGTCTCTAGTTAAAGCTGCAAAGCAATGTTTAGTGGGATGTATGAGACACAGGAATATTTCATTGAACATTAAAGCTCAAAACCGTACAAACTTTTGGCCTTCATAAAACAGTCTACTACAGAAAACTCTATAGCATTCTGGAGGAAAATAAGTGTTACTTTAATAAAGACTCTACTGAGGTCAACTCTTATTAAGATGCCAAGTAGAAAGTTGCAGAAACTGTTAATCAGAAAAGTCCAAATGAGTGCCAGTATCAGGTTCAATGTAACTGAAAGTATTTTTGTATTTGATAGGAATATTCACAGTCAAAAGGCAGAGATGGTCTACATATGACTAAATACGACTGGACATGTTTTTCTATCTGTGGACTGACAGACAAAAGGAAAATCCCTAGAGGATGAGCTCCTGAAAGCTTTAAGACAGCTTTAGAATAGAGTTTGATGTGTGCAAAAGACACAAGAGGTCAAGTAATCCCCTTATGGTTACAGAATATACAGTAAAAAATTCTATTTGCTTGTAAGTCTCTTTATTTCACTAGTCTTTCAGATAAAGTATTATGATTAAGTAACACATGGCCTTTAGTAGGACACACTGTTTTTTGAGATGTCACTGACTGGTGGAAACCTGACAAGAAAAAAAAAATAAAGACTGAAATAAAGCAAAAGATATGAAACAAAAACAAAACAAAACAAAACAAAACAAAACAAAAGCTTAATATGAAAGTCACTCATTCTGGAGTGGGGCATTCCTTCTACTGTTACAGCATAAGACTTTTTTCCACTAAACTCATCGATGCTCTGCAAAACCTGCCACTCTGTTGAAGGGATACCTACTGGCAACCTTTCTTCTTCTTGGAGTCCTGTTTTACATCAAGAGGGAAAATGCTCTCCTTTTCAATTCCTTTATACTACCTGCAAGGTTTCTGAAAGGCTTCTAATGGTAATACACTGGAAAGAACACACAATAGTACATCCTATCTCTAAACAAGCCTCTGATTCTGGTCCCCATAGTCACTCATTGCCACCTGAGGCAAGACTCCTAGGAAATTAATACAACTCTCAGAAGCAACAAGAAGCTCAAGATAAGCTTGTGTTGTCTACTGTTGTCATTTCTTTAAAGTAGAACACCCACAATGAGTGTGGTTTTTCTGAAAAGAAACCAAGTGGTTTTAGCCACAACACAGGAAGACAAACACAATGTCAAGCAGTTTCTTAATGTTATTTTCAACTGCCTTTAACAGAAATACATCAGGCTGACACACATGGAAGTTTTGAAGGACAAATAAAACTACCTGGAACTGTATCTCTTCGGTCTATGCATATACGAGTAGAATAGGCTTTTAAGATGGAAAAACCAGCATTGGCT
The DNA here is from genome assembly GCF_963932015.1 of Anas acuta. Classification (NCBI taxonomy): domain Eukaryota; kingdom Metazoa; phylum Chordata; class Aves; order Anseriformes; family Anatidae; genus Anas; species Anas acuta. Next base: position 177,419,479 of record NC_088979.1, on the reverse strand, counting down.
CAAGACTATACAGGTGACACCTTTTACTGTGATCCAACGCTAAATCAATTACCAGACTTGTCTTAAGAGGAACAAAGCTGGATTTTGGCTGTTCACAGTATTGCAGATGAGCCATAAAATAGAATTCCTGAACACTTGTGCTTCAAGATCACATTGCCTTCACAGCTGTTGTGTTTTACCCCAGCAGAGGGTGCATTTAAGCAAGTGGAAAAAAGCAATTTTCTTTTGTGCACAGTTTAAAGTGCTTAGGGCTCTTTTTGAATGAAATGTAACACATGCATATTTTACATTTAAAATATATTAAATAATTCATAACAAATACTTATTAAGTCTACCTGCAATGTTTGTCTAATTTTTCTGTAGTTCCTCAAGTGCCACAAAGACAACAACATAATGTTGCAACTAGTTAGATAGAAGGGTGAAGTCTGAGGAGTGGACCTAAATTTCATGATGAGTAAGAGGCAGGTAAATCTGTATAATGGAACTGCTACTATGATTATTTTTTAAAAATGAAACTAAATCTTCTACATTAAAAGAATGCTGAGAATGCAAAAGCAAAGCATTTAAAAAACAGAACAAGCCTGAAGTAAAGCTGTTCATACAGCATTATTTCAACCTCCACTGCATGACCTTTCCTCCATACTTCATTACTATGTCCCACATTATTTATTTCCTCAGGACTTATGTTTCATCACTGCATTGGATAGATTGAGTTTTGAAGATGAACTTGGGTTATTTAATTTAGTGTTACTTTGTGCAGAGGCTGTAGTCTCTGTCCTATGCTTCCTTTGCTGCTGAAATTGGAAGGTAGGCAGCCAAAGTATGGATACTGGGAACTAGAAGAACACAACAGGGAAGCAGAATTCAATTCCAGATAAATGTATTTCTGCCATGAAGATTCTTTTTCAACAGGCTGCATAAAAAGAAAAAAAGGACAAACAATCTTTTTTACCATTAAACACATGTTCTTCACATCCTACAGTGTCAAAAACACCACCATTATGGTACTGAGATGTAAATAAATGTGAAGCTTTCACATCATGTATATTCTCTGTTGCATGTATGTTTTTCTACAAACTTTCATAAACTGATTTTCACAAATATTTAGTTCCTCTGGCCAACATAGGTTGAAATTCTGAAAAGAAATAATCTAAAGTTATTTACCTACAAATTTTTCATTCTCTAAACTTAAATGAAAAAATAACTTTTTAAAGAGTACCAACTACAAAAGATTAATCCCATGAAGTAATTTTGAAATAAAACTCTAAATAACTTGTGATAATTAAGTAGTTCTACACTTGTACTGCAGTGACATGGAATGAATAAACAAGTGAATGATTATGGGTGAAAGCAAAATGACTGTAAAAACAGTTCTGAGAGCAACAGAGTTTATGACTAACAGTAGGGCCATACTTAATGATGCAGCCTTTTTCCTCAGCAGATACACTATTTTGTATATTTGTTATAAAGGCCAACTGTTTTCATGGATATTAGTATATTTGAGGCTACTACTTCTATGTCATATTTGTCTGAAGTTGACCAACAGGTCCAAGAATTATTGTGGGGGACTGACAAGACAGTGATTGTATCAGCTTACAAAACTTCTGTTTTCTTACAAAGCATGTTAAAAATAGCAAATCTAGGCTATGGTAGCCTAGGAGATAGACAATTCCACAGCAGGGCATTTTCTGCAGGGAAGGCCAAGCCAGAAGAACACAGGAATTCAGTGTTCATGGCTAGCAGTAAGAATTCTCAATCTGATGAACTGTCATAACAAGATAAAAGAAAGAGCAGATAAAAATATGCTCAGTACTACATTAACTATTTAAAATAAGATTAATCAATTAGAATATTTTAAATAGCATGCTTAATAAAAAATAAGTACTATATTTTAACACATCATTGTTTCCTGTTGTTTGCAACTTCTGTTTAATTTTGTAACAAAATCCCAAGTAAGTTTTAAAATAAGTAGCTCCCTTCTTTGATTACAAAATATAGTCTGGTATTGGTGCAGCAAGAGAACATGACATATCAAATTAACTTAAAATTCAGTACTTCAAATGGAGTTTTATCAAGGATTAATACAGCACTGTGTTTCCAACTGCTCTGAGTATGCGGTCATCAGCTTGGGTGCAATAACTCCCCTCTAAGTAATTCAGTCATGCCTTTGAATACTCCAGCACTCCTATCTTACTCTTCGGAGTAAGATAGTAAGATAGATTCTTTACTCATCGGAGTAAAAGTTACACCTACAACTACTCTTATTTTATTGATAAGAGGACTGCAGAGCAAATCATTCATTCACACTGGACTAATGCTTATATAAGCTGGTTATGTGTCCTCATTTTCTCTTTCATTCCTAAGTAATAGATATGAAATTCATATCCACCTTATTTATTTCATGAATGGGTTTCTCTGAATAAAAAGTTACAGATAAAGGAATTTTCACAGTCTTCACAAAGAAGATGTACAGCATTGCCAATTTAAGTGTGAAGCAACTGAACAAAAATTACAGTTTAAATTTTACTATTGAGAATGTTCTCATCTCCAAAATATTGTAGTACAATTAAATTGCATAAAGAAGAGCTACAACATCATTATACAAACTAGAAAATACAGTAATAACACAAGAAATGGTGAAGAATTTCACAGTTGTTATACATGTTCAAGAAAACATTGTTTACACACACAGTTTTCTCAGCTGGAAGCCTGCTTCTTGTTCTTGTTGTTGTTAATGGAGACAGATGGAAAAAACAGCTAAAGACTTTTTTAACATTTAAATGTTATTATAAATAACAATTTGGAATGGGACCACATTTGTCAAGCAGTCTACTTAAAGTCTACTTAGAGTAACTGCAACTCCCTGAAAAATCAGTTAGAAAACACAAAACTTCATTAAACATACACTAATCATAGCTAGTGCTGTAATGCAACCTGCACCTACACATGCATTTCATGTATCACATATGACACTGTAGCAACAGGGAAAACCTTTCTTCCATTTTTCCTGGTGCCATCTTGAGGACTGAAATGGAGGCCTTCAGAAACAAAAATCAGAAGAAAACAGGGAAGAAGAAAGAAAGTTGCTGAAGCAGAAGCTTAAACATGAAACAGACATGAGTATATGTGTTCAAAAATAAAACAAATATAACACAAATGCTGCAATATAGGACTATAATTCTACCACAATGTCCTTGTGACTACACAAACAAGGCAACCTTTGCTCTCTTTATAACCTCGTAAGAACCTCAATGGTGCTATAGCCCCCAAATTCATAGATGCCTTGTATTTTTTCTGATGAAGTTACATTATTAATAGTACGTAATAAAAACACATAAGAACATTAATCCTTTGTAACATCACTGCATACTGCTCTAGAACTCTTACACTTTAATTGCTGTATTATATATATATATATATACACAAAATATATATGTATACAATATACATGTATATATATATATGTGTGTATGTGTGGGTGTATATACTTTGTTGCTATTTATAACAATTTGGAATGAGATCACATTTGTCAAGCAGTCTACTTAAAGTAGCAATACTGCAACTCCCTAAAGAATCACCCATCAGTTAGAAACTGCAAAACTTGATTAAACATACACTGTTCATAGCTAGCACTGTAGTGCAACCTGCACCTACACATGCATTTTATGTATTTCATATGCTAGTACAGTAGCAGGAAAAAAAATATTTCGTTAAATACACACACACACACACACATACATATATATATATATGAAAAAACATTATATCTTGCCTTCCTGGTTGACTGTCCCAACAAGAAAAAATCTAAAACCAATAAAACGCAAAGAAATTAAAGTATTCCAACAATCGACATCACTAACAATATCAGTGGACATAGAGTTCAGCACAGATTTTACTCATGATCTTCACAGAACTTCGCAAGATTTATTCCTGACTTAATTTAGAAAAAAAAATAGAAAATGCGTATTACATTCACCAAAGCTTTTCCGACATTACATCATTTCTCTTTGCCTTGCGACATCACTAACAAACACCATCCCGTTTTTTGTGGATCCTGAATTTCTCTTGTATTCCTATCCTGAACCAGCATCTTTTCAGCTAGATGGCTAATAATTATTCCATTTTCTTTGCTACATATGTGTATGGTTCCGTTTACGCTGGCTTCAGAATTATTAAATCCCATGTACATTTTCCCTGCTATTTTTTCCCCAGGTCTTTGGGCTCAGAACCAACAAAGAAAGATCCAGATATTTGGCAGAGCACATCTGATGACTCACTGTACCTGTCTAGCACCATAAATAAATAAAATAAAATGTTATTTTTTAATGATCAGTAGTTATGACATCCCCATCACTACCATCGGAACCATCAGTCCATACAGCTTCTTATGCAGTCAAATAACTTTAGCCCATTTTTATTACAACACCATTTTACCTACTTCTTAAATGAAGTACAACATAATGTGTCATCACATTTAACATGTCTCAGTCCATCATAAACAAACTGTCATTAACAAGTGATTAGCAATATGAAAATCAGTGAAATTTTTGAATTGCAATAAAATGTAAATGTTCACATATCGATGTACAAATACAAAAATAAAATGTTATGAAATCTCAAATAGTAGACTAGTTGCATCTATCCTGCATGCACTTTTGCTGCACTTCTATAAAGACAGTGAAACAGGACAGACCTCTTCAAAGCAGCATGATATACCCTAGACAGACGGATAGGTAAATTAAGCTCAGGTACTTTTCCATGTTCCTTAAAAGATGCAGACTGAGGCCCAAGCACACTGCAGCCACCGTTGAAACTCCATTTTCCACATGCAAGCCTGAAACTAGACAGTCCAAGTAGCACAACCCATGCAGCGATGAGGAACTCAGCACAGTATGCAAAACCTGCCTGAGAACTGGCATAAATACCCAATTACTTAATTGTCTCTGCACTCCAGTCCCACCAAGATAGATGTGGTCTGCAGGAACCATTGATTGCTATAGAGGGGAGAAAGGGAGAGTGGCTGCAATTGAATGAGAGCCCTGAGTGCCCTCAGAATACCTCTAATATTGAGTGTTAAGCACAGAATCAGAACAGCAGAAAATGACTAGTGAAAACAGCAAATGTAAAGAAGAATGGAGGAACCAGGACCTATCGAGTCTCATAAGATGACTTTATCATATATTAAAATACAGCAAAAAGGTACTAAGTTTTGAAAATTGTTTTGTTGCTGTTGTTGTTGTTGTTGTTGTTGTTTTTGGCATTATTTTCAATTTAGCTACACCTTTTTTCTTTTTTTCTTTTTTTTTAATAATTACAAACATACAACTCATTAAAAAAAATTCAGTTTAAGAGAAGGTGTCTTCAAGCTCTGGCTATGGTCTCTCCATTCCACTTGTACCCTATTAAAAATTTATGACATTTGAGGGAAAAAGTACTGCTGCAGGACAGAAAAAAAAATGGAGTTTTTCAACCAAATACCTACAACGGATCACAAATCTACAGCCCATCACTCTTACCTAAGAAGGACACTGTCCCTCACTACGGTATTTTAATAAATCAAGTTCTAAAACACTAATTAATTACAACTATTGATTAAGTACTTCATTATTAGAGAAAAATATTCTCCAAACTTCCCCTCTCAACAATATTCAAACTGATGAGATGGGAACTCAGAATGGGACATAGCCACAGCTTGGGAACCTGAGAAGAACAGCGTATCAATTCAAAATAAATGGAAATTCCAGATGGAAATTCTTGTTTACATGGACCAGAAAATCTGTACTTCCGGTATTTCCTTAATTTTCTGATCATGTACAGTTTACTTTAATTGCCAGCTGTTTTTCTTTTCTTTTTTTTTTTTTCCTCTTTTGATTGTTTGCTTGTTTATTTGCTGGAGAAAAAGGTTATGGGGAAAAGAAAATGAGAAGAAAGTCTAAATTTAAAAAACAAGGCAACAAGTAAATTATTATCTCGTAGATTTTTATCTAATTGTTCAATGAGCCTGAAAATAAAATTCCATAAATCACTTCAGTAAACCTGTGTTTTTCTGTAGACAGGTTGCATATCCCATAGGTGAGATTCCAAATTGAGCAGCCATAGCAAGATTTTCATAATACAAACTGCTTTTTCTCACAGTTCAACAAGCAGTGTAATAATAAAGGTTGTTGATCTTTACAGGGGATTACACACACACACACACACATACACAAAAAATAGTTCAAAGCTGACTGGTAGTAGTGCAATCCCATTTTATGGGTTAAGATATACATGTTTACTAGTACCTGTGGTGACTGTCCCTGATAAAATAAAACAGACAATTTTTTTTCTTAGAAGTTCTCCTAGGCTATTGAGGTTTGTATTAATTTAATTATGCTAGCTGGGGGAAAAAACTTTAAACAAAATCATAATAAACATAAAGGGATATAACAGGGAAATAACAAACAAGGTCTCCAATAATATCTCTGGTATAACATGAATGAAGGATGCCACATTTCAGAGATACTGCTTCAGGCTTTCTGCAAAATCAGGACACATCACCAGGTTGTACAAGTCCAGAACTACTCCAGTTGTATAGATACCCAGAAAACAGCAACACACATTTCAGCAGGTGAGTACATACTGTTGCAGATGGATTTGCAGAGCCCTACTGAGGATTGTACTATAGCTACTGCTTTCTGAAACAGTAAGTTTAAAGCTACCCTCTAGCTCATGTACACACATTACAACTGTTCTGTGAAAGTGAAACAATTTAGGACAGACACCATTGCACAGGTCATATGCAAGGGCCATAATCTTGAAAGTGTTCTTTCCATGATCATAAAGTCCACAGCAGGGGTTTTGTTGTTGCTGTTGTTGCATTTTTGCTGTTTTAGTTTTGAAAGCAGGAATACTCAGGAGAATCCATGTAAAATCTTGCTTATAGTCTAATCATGTTAGGAATAGAATAGAATAGAATAGAATAGAATAGAATAGAATAGAATAGAATAGAATAGAATAGAATAGAATAGAATAGAATAGAATAGAATAGAATAGAATGGTTCATTTGAAAAGGACCTACAAAGATTGTCTGGTACAACCACCTGACCTTTTTAGGGCTAAACAAAAGTTAAAGCATATCAGTAAGGGTGTTATCCAAATGTCTCTTGAACACTGACAGGCATGGGGCATCAACCACCTCTCCAAGAAGCCTGGTTCCAGTGTTTTACCATGGCAAATTTCATGGCAAATAAAGTTTTCCGAATGTTCAGTCTGAACCTCCCCTATCCCAGCCTTGTGCCATTCCTGCACATCCTGTCATCAGTTCCCAGGGAGCAGAGACTCCCTCTGTGCTTCCCCTCCTCCGGAAGTTGTAGAGAGATATCAGGACATGCTGTAACCCTGCACTTCCAGCTGATCTATTTCCAGAGCTTTTCAATAAACAAACACTTTGAAGTTTAAAAGCTTTTTAAAAATGCTGAATTTTCTTATTTCTTTCTGTAGTTAAAGCATTTTTTTAAATACCAGCACACAAATAATTGCAGAAAGAGGACAAACACACTAAACGCATTATGTCTTCACCATACCTGTACAACATGCATACTTTTTTTTTTTTAGGACAACAGCTTCCAGGTGTGACAAATTAAGAATTACAGGGAAAGTCGCATATTAATAGCTATGGAATTTCCAATGGTATTTTTTAACCAAAGAGCAAAACAAAGCATAAAGAAGCTTGGATACAATTTGGAGAAGACATTGTTTCTGCAGACTGTTATCCTTTTATTCCACAAAATCCTGAACTGATCATACTTAATTGCAATGTTTGGTAACTGTACAAGTCCCACCCAGCTCACTTACTGTAGTACAGATTATCTGTGGCTCTCAATGAATAAACAATAATGTTCTATAGGAGAAATAATCAAAACTTCATGAGTTTTGAAAGTGAGCAACTGTCCTTCTGTATAGCACCGTCTCTATTAATTCCCTTTTTATGTATAGGTCATTGCATAATGGCTAGGAATACAGAAGACAGACATCTTTTAGAACTATAGAGAAAAGTACTGAAATGCACAGTCATATTTACTACTTCTGATATTTTTCACACATCATCAACATATTGTGAAGGATGTGGAGTGGCAGTTACAGCACAGATTTTTTTTTTGCTCCAGCCAAATGTTTCTTTGGTGAAATTTTTGTTTTCCTCCTTTATTGTCTGAAACATTCTGACTGAATGTAAGGGCTCTTCAAAATTGGCACATACTGCTATTTAACCTCTACACTATAAAAAATTCACTTTTCCCTCACCATGAGATTGAAATGCTTATCAAAAAACCTGCAAGTGCAGACCAATGAAAACGTGTAAAGGTAAAACATTTAATGCAACTTCAGCATTGGACCATTGACTCTATTTAGAGGCTGAAACTTTGCAGATGTGACAGGAGATTCTTTGTAAATTGACGTTAGGATTTTGTCTTTTGAGAGAAAAATTATGAAACATCTGCATCAAACAAAGCATTGATAGAGGAACAATAAATTTATACTGCTTAAGAACGCAGACACTTCTAGGAATATCTATCTGTACAGATATCTACACCAAAATTGTTTTAATGATCTTCTGGAAAAAAAGGCCTCCTAAATTTACAAAGGGTAATGGATTTTATAATGTCTTATCTGTATAGAACAGATGCAGTTGTTTTATGAAGCATAAACATACAATGATTTTCCTGTATCTGTCCTGAACTTTATTTCTGAAGGAACTTGTTCAAGAATTTTGCGCCTCTCAAGATTCTTTTCTTCAATAAATGTAGAGGAATGGGGTTCTAAACGTTCTTCATTCAGGGATCTTGAATGTTCTTAATTCCAATTGTGAAAATCACATGCTGCAAACTCCATTACTTGGTGTTTCAAACAGCTACAAAAAATGGTTATCAATGACACCGTCTTCCACAGCATTCTCCTCAAGAAACTGGCTGCTCTTGACTTGGACTGGTGCACACTTCGTTGGGTTAGAAACTGGCTGGATAGCCGGGCCCAAAGAGTCGTGGTAAATGGAGTCAAGTCCAGTTGGAGGCCAGTCACTAGTGGCATCCCCCAGGGCTCGGTGCTGGGGCCGGTCCTCTTTAATACCTTCATCGATGATCTGGACGAGGGCATTGAGTGCACCCTCAGTAAGTTTGCAGATGACACCAAGCTATGCGCGTGTGTCGATCTGCTTGAGGGTAGGAAGGCTCTGCAGGAGGATCTGGATAGGCTGGACCAATGGGCTGAGGTCAACTGCATGAAGTTCAACAAGACCAAGTGCCGGGTCCTGCACCTGGGGCGCAATAACCCCAAGCAGAGCTACAGACTGGGCGATGAGTGGTTGGAGAGCTGCCAGGCAGAGAAGGACCTGGGAGTGATGGTGGACAGTCGGCTGAATATGAGCCAGCAGCATGCTCAGGTGGCCAAGAAGGCCAACAGCGTCCTGGCTTGTATCAGAAACAGTGTGACCAGCAGGTCTAGGGAGGTGATTGTCCCCCTGTACTCGGCTCTGGTGAGGCCGCACCTCGAGTACTGTGTTCAGTTTTGGGCCCCTCGCTACAAGAAGGACATCGAGGTGCTTGAGCGGGTCCAGAGAAGGGCGACGAAGCTGGTGAGGGGCCTGGAGAACAAGTCCTACGAGGAGCGGCTGAGGGAGCTGGGCTTGTTCAGCCTGGAGAAAAGGAGGCTCAGGGGTGACCTTATTGCTCTTTACAGATACCTTAAAGGAGGCTGTAGAGAGGTGGGGGTTGGTCTGTTCTCCCACATGCCTGGTGACAGGACGAGGGGGAATGGGCTTAAGTTGCGCCAGGGGAGTTTTAGGCTACATGTTAGGAAGAACTTCTTTACTGAAAGGGTTGTTAGATATTGGAACAGGCTGCCCAGGGAAGTGGTGGAGTCACCATCCCTGGAAGTCTTTAAAAGACGTTTAGATGTAGAGCTTAGGGATATGGTTTAGTGGGGACTGTTAGTGTTAGGTCAGAGGTTGGACTCGATGATCTTGAGGTCTCTTCCAACCTAGAAATTCTGTGATTCTGTAATGGATATCTGAAACTGTAGTCATAATGTAATAATTATGGTGATCACAGAATCACAGAATGGCTGAGGTTGGAAGGGACCTCTGAAGGTCATCTAGTCCAACTCCCCTGACCAACCAGGGACGCATACAAGCAGTTGCCCAGGACCACGCCCAGCATCACAACACAGGTAATTTCCTGAACTCTGCTTCTCAGCTCTGAACAACACTATACAGAACAAAAGTTCCATTTGCATTTGGCAGAGGTTAATGGATACTTCGTTCTGTAAGTTTGTTTGTTTAATATATTCCTTGTTGAATCAATTAGTTTATAACATGACCGAAGAACTTTCCAAGTCCCAACATTCTTGCTCCTTGCTACTGGAACAAGTCTAGGAGACTTGTTTAAGCTCCAGTACCTAAAAGGGGACAGGACAGACCCCAAGCATAAGTGTCTCTGCTCAATGTCACTGAAGGATGTCAGGAGAAAGACAGTGGCGCTTTAGGAATCCTGGAAGCTTCTTTGTCTCACTCTCGCCACCGAACCTTACAGGAATGCTTTCTAAAAGAAAGCCCTTAGAAAAAACAGCCTACCTCATGCCACACCTAATAGCATGAAATTTACCTATATAGGACCAATGACAACTGACCACATCCTATTTGACAGCATGACAACTCCACTTAGGAGGTGATCTGGCCTCCACTCACGCTGTATTATCATCACAATGAGGTGCACCAATCAGTAATAGATACGGCACAGTCATAATACATGTATATTTTCTTCAAACAGTTCTGTGCATGGGTTCAACAATATTTATACCTGAAGCTTGAAGAAAACGTGCATAGATATTCCTTAGTTTTAACTGAAACATTTTCTTAACCGCCTTTCCTTATGAGAATTTACTTGTAAGAATTTTGCATACAAGCACTGAGAAGATGCTCTGCTTTCTATGCCAAACAAAAAAAAATAAATAAATACTGCCTAAAATATGACAGTTCTCTGGCCACTGTTGCTTCAATGCCCTTATTCATACCACTGCACTCTCTTCATGTAAGCACTATGGAAAAGCTTTACTCATGACTTCTGCCATGCTTCTCTCAAAGCATTGCTGTACTTTGCTGTTGATCAACCCTTTACCACAGCACCTACCATATGATGACATTGACATCATGCTGCAATTAAATAGTTGTATTATTTTCATCCAAAATTGATTTCACACTTCAAATACACTTTATATTAAGCTATTTACTGTTAAGCAGTAAATGTATAGCACATGCTAAGACATGAAGGGTGCTCTAACTTTAAGAACATATTACAAGATATGACTGTTGATATACACAGTCCTAAGAGATGTTAAATGTGGTGTTAAATGTTAAGATGATGGTGTTACATGTTAAAAGGTGTTATATGATGGCTATTCGTCCAAAGATCTATTCAGTCTTGAAATACAATGTACATATTTCTAGATCAAGTCCAGATGTTTCAAACTTTGTCAAGGCAAGCCACAGATGAATGTATCATCAAAAACAGTTCTTCTGCAGAATTCCAACATTAGCTACTTTAACCATGCTTAAGCATTCTCATTGACAAAAACATGGATGGATGTTCAACCTCAGTAGAAAAACCTGCAGATTTCCTGCATTTCTTTTAAAATCCTAGCCCCTTGCTGAGAAGGTCTGAACAAGCAGTAGTTACATCATTTAGAAGAGAGAAAACTACTGAATTACTATTTTTGCTCAGAGATACTCAAGGAAGTGGTAAAGAATGAGTGGTGGCAAGGGACATTCGCAAAATAAGTAAAAAGGACAATGTGGTGTGTATTCCAGCTATCTTAGCTATTACAGAAATTGGTATTATTCGATTTGTTAACTTGTTGAAAAATACTGTGAGTACAAGCACAGGAAAGCTCAGAAACACTGCCTAGACTTGACATAACTCCATCTGGTCTCAGAAAGTGCTGGTGAAAGGAGCCTGGACAAATCAGGTTTTACATTTACAAAAATTACAGACATTGAGCACATTAGACTGCAAAAGCCTCCTGACAATTTCTCCAGGTTGTTCAAAAAACAGGCAAGGATTTCCTTGCTAAAAAAATCAAACAGCTCCTGGCAGGAGTTACTCTAGGTAGGCCTGAGGAACAAGGCACTGCAGAATTATGGCCTCTCTGTCACAGCACAGCAGCTCAAGAAAAAGGACAAGAGCAAGGGATTATGGAAGCTTAGATATTGTTCACAATTCAAATTAATCTTTGAGTAGATGATGGGTTGTAAGTGACATGAATAAGGAAGGAGAATTTTCAAGTAAATGTTGCCTGCGTCCCACAGGCAGGAGGATTTGCTTTGCTGAACTACAGCTTCCTCAGTGCCTGACTGACACAGGCACCAACGAGAAGGCGGAAATTTAGGATAAAAAGCTTATCCTTATTAATGTAACAGTTACCAATGAGAGATGTTTTTATTTTCTTACTTTTTAAGCAGAAAACTGGTAAGTCAAGATAGCAAACTGAGCAGCTAAAACTTTGCTAAGAAAGGAAAGCAACAAATACAGTGTCTGACCTCCCCCTGGAGTCTTGTTCAGTCACTTGGAAACCCCTTGCCTCAGAGGTAAGGGATCTGACTGGCATGGCCAAACCCCTGGCGTCAGGAAGAAACAACGTAAACATGAAGTATCCTATATGTAATTATCCTTTCTGCAACTAATTAAAAAAATCATAAGAAAAATATTCTAAATGCATAAGTATTAAATTAGCTGATTTAGAGGCAAGGTTTGTTTTTGGTTTGTTTGTTTGTTTTTCCCTCCATGTGTGCATATGTATTCTTGGAAATCACAACGAATTGGGGGGAAAAAATGAAAAAAAAAAAAGTTAAAAGTACCTATACCTATTTAAAAATGCAGGAAAACAAAATGTGAAGAGTTTAAGCAATCATGTATTTAGACAGCCTTTTGTCATAGCATGTTTGTTGTGCAGTGTCAAAGCAAAAAATCAGTTATAATAAGCATAATTATTTTAACGGTTTTGAATGAAGCTGTATCTACAATTCAGTGGAGATGTTCAGGACAGACTTTTAAAGCTACTGTATTATATAAAGTAAGACAGAAGCAGTATTTTTAAATTTCAATAAAGCATTTTAATATATTTTAATAAATGCCTTTGTGATACAGGATTCTGTATTCCTGAGAAGTAAATAAAATAGTAATGCTGTCAAGCTCACAGAATAGCTACATAAGCCATTTTACAAGGCGGATATACTTTTCCTTCTTTTCTATGAATGTATAAAGCTCTCCTTCAAGCTCTTACTAAATCTATTGATCTGTGAAACACAGTGCACTCTAGGGAGGCAATTCACTTGACATTATATATCAAATGATGAGATGAATAATGATCATACCATTTGGTAATTAAACATCTTACAAACCTTTTAACTGACTGAACGTCAGAAAGGTCAAATGAGGTCAAACCTATTTTTCTGTTGTTTTTAATTCTTTTCTTATATTAGCTATTGAAAAGTCATATTTAACAGCAACTATAATACTACATGGCAAAACCAAACAATTAAACAACATACTTTTCATTCCTGTATTATTACACAGTTTGAAATCACAGAATATTTTTTCATCCTACAGTCCTACTATAATCATAATTGTTAAGCTTTCAGAGAAGTAGCCATACACTAGCATAGTGCAAATAACTAGCAATGTTACTGGATTAAGGGAAATGAACAGCACATAGATCAAATCTAAAACGTATCAAAACACCAAGCAATTCAATTAAAGCTCCCTGATAACTTCCTCTGTAGTTGCAGGAATCTGTTTTTTTGCTGGAGGAAGAGTATGGGTCATTTTGGCTGTTTGAAGTCACTCTTGGTGTTTGTCACCTTATACTTTAAACTTTTTATCTATTAATATGTAATAATACTGTTTGATACTATAATCTAGAAACCAAAATAGTCATCTACAACTACAATTTCATTAAAAGCTTTGTATTTTCCATTTACAATTGGCAGCTGCAAAGGCAATCAAAAGATGCGGCAAAAATAGTTTTTACTATAGACTGCCAGTACTGTGCAAATCTCCTGCATGGATGACTGAAAAATTCTCTCTAACACTTCTGTCAAACATGGGCTTTCTAAAAAGACTTATCTATTCCTGTATGATTTCAGCATAGCCTAATGTATTGTCATGATACAAGACTTTCACTGTCAGATGGAACAAATTCCCCCTACCTTCACCCAAACTATCATCAGACTTCACTGCCCCAACAGACTTAGAACCTAAATATTAGAACGTCTTAGGATTTTGCTCTAGTGTTTTTTTCCTAGAAAGTGGAGAAATCTTTAGTAGGTTGTAAGACAGCATCCAGTGTCTTTCACAAAAACAAATAGCTATGGTCAACTTCTACAAACACCTGATCACACCACAAAAACAGCTTATATATAGTACTTATCTCTTGCAGAAGACCAAATTGGCCAGTCTCAAAAACCATCCTTAGGGCTATTGCCCCAGGCGTTTATGCACAGCTAGACCTAACACAGAAAAAAGAGTTTTTTGGGGTAGAACCTGAAAGATGAAGCCAGCTGGGGGATAGAATATTTCTGGGGAAGTCTCACTTCCATACTGAGGACTGGCTGTTACTACAAGATGTGAGAGAAATACGGGAGATACCTCCTTAATATCAACTGCCAGTTGCTCACAGTACTTTGTCTTTCTTTGTCTAGAGGCTAGGAACACAGGTCAAGTTAGTAAAATGAAAAAGAGATAATTAAATCATATTCTCTATCTTCTAGGATCTTTAAAGAATTGGACAGGGTATTCAAGTTCATAATGTAATAACTTCAAAACACTGTCCTATCAAATATATTCAACCAATTCAATATACATATTTCCCAAGCCTAATAAATCAAATAAATTTTAAATACCTTGAACTAAAAATATTTCTGAATTGCAAAATTAAAAGAATATAAATGATAAGACTGCAGTAACATTAATACTACCTGACTTCTATCTCTCAGATAGTCCAAAAGTACAATATTTAGCAAATCTTCCATTTTCACCGTAGAAAATGAGAGACAGAGAAAAAGCAAATATTCATTTTTCTAAAAGTCCAACAGGCACAATTTTAGAGAAAAATATTACTTTGATATAACTAACTGCATTACCCCATTATCTTTTACAATGGAAAGTAAAGAACAGCTGGACTTCCAAAACAGAAGGCCTAGTGTTAGAAAGCAAATAAACAGGTGCTCAGATCAAACTTATTTTAGGACACCTGAACCCTGCATTCCTTCAATTTATGCTTGTGATTTAAGCATTGACCTGTACAAAGATGTTCTGTGGGGGCTCAAGGGCTTAGACATATGTTCATTTAGCAAACAGCTGCAGCAGTTAAGGATGCTCCTGCCTTCTCCCTCCTTCCCCTGCTGTTTGTTACCTCCCCAACACCAATGCTGCCTGCTGCCACTCAGGGGTTGACAAAGAAACCATATGAACCCTCCTAAGCAACTGTTCTTCAAAGCCAAGTAACAGCTCAAGCTGATATGGTTAAGTGTCTTGGTCTAAGACAATGGATTTTCCACTGCATCAGCTGGGGAGCCTTTGGTATTACGCTGAAGGAGAGAAAAGAAGAAAACACAAGTTCTTGTGTAGTGGCAATGATGAATTGCTACGGAAGGACAGAGATATTTAGAACTGCAGCACCTTTCTATTAAATTAATTATGTGCTTTAGCTGTTAAAAGGATTACTGAGAAAGGTAAGTCTAATACTTCTGCAGTAAAAAAAGACTTTACAAATGGGTGTGCTTACCTTCAACATGTCTTGCAACACTGTGGCTCAAAAAGGTCAATACAAAATAATTTTGTCAAAAGAGAAACCTTAGCTTATTTTAACATTCAATTTGGTAATTCAGTTCAGCTGATCAGCCATATTTGTAAAAATAAAATAAATAATGGTGCTCTCATTCATTTGATCCACATGACCATCAGAGATAAACTTTTCTGAGGCAAAATCTGCAGTTAGAAGTTGTGATAGGATGCTAATGCAAAGATTACAAAATTCTGAACTTTTTATTAAACAATTAGTAACAATCTAATTTGAGAAAAATAACATTTACATAAAATAATATAAACGTCTTTTGGTTGAGTAGAAATCTTCTATGTGTTAATTCCTTAATAAGTGATGGAAGTAGAGAACTGCATTTGTATCATGCCAAAAAATTATATCTCACAGTGAACAGATAACAAAGTAAAAACTAATGGTAACTGTCCATGTAAAAGATATTTCTTCCTTAAAAGGAAGAAAGCTAAATATTCACCAACCTGATTGTATTACACCCTGTTCAGATGATAAATACTAGCTTCAAAGTTAGTTTCAAAACACTGAAGACACAAGGTCACATCTTTGTCATATCACAATATCCATCTCTTCTAACTTGATATGTTTAGTTAGCTTGACCAAAATAATACAAAATACTATTAGGCCGTGAATTCAATTCAATCACAGTAACATCTATGTATATTTCAATAAACGTAAACCAAAATTTAACTCAGTTTCTTCTTCAAGTATACAACAATGAATTGGAATTTTAGCCTGTTTCCCAATAGTGTAGTTACTTATAAAAATACATAATGAGTATAATAATAAGTATATAGATTCTAGAATTAATTTTTTGTTTTGTACGTGCTAATGCTCTGACTCCTATACCTTACTTTTGAAAGGACTTTATATATTGTTTACATTATATGCAAGCAGCTATACATTTGCAGCCTAGAAAATACCTGGTATTTTCTTCTTCTGCAGAACCTTTACTGGATCTGTCATAATTCACTGAATTTTCATGCATGTAATTAAATCGATACATGTATGTATGGCTGTAGGACCAGAGAAACCACATGAACCAAAATATTACCTAGTTTCTAGAGATGACTCAACCTCAGGAAAAGAAAAAGAAAAAGAAAACTTAAGTTCCTTCAAAAATTAAACTCTGTACATTTGAATTGTATAAAAACAGTTAAGCATGGTTTTCCCCTTCAAATCACCACTAAAAACCTATCTCAGGTACACCATGACTGACAACAATTATCACTAAATACCTGTTTTACAGACAGCATTAAAAATTCTGAGGCCCTGTTCCTAAGGGACAGTGATCTTTGTCCAGTTCTTAGATGACAATGCCCACATCAAAAAAATTACCTCATTCTTTGCCAGATCCCATAATGCTTTTTCCAGAAGAGAAAAGCAATCACTCTCCAAGACAGTCAACAAGCACCACTTAAAAATACAAACCTAAAATAAAATCAGCTTTTTAGGGAGTTTAACTCTAAAAGCAATCAAATAAACATCTATATCATTTTGAAGATCCTGAATAGTTTTAGGAATTAGATTTGCTATTATTTCTTCATGTGCAGTTAGTTGTACTGAATGGCTTGCTATATTGCTTCTTTTTTTTTTTCCCTACTTAAGATGAACATTTCAAATAGCCGATTCACCATATGTACCACAGTCTGATTTCAGGATAAGGTAACTTTGAGAGCATCCCAAAAATACAGATAATTTATTTTATGGTGTTTCTAGAAAACAAAAGACAACAGTATCATGAAAACCAGTCTTTCAGAATTGCTTCAGATATGGTCAAATAAGAGACAATGCAGAAAAACAGCACAAGTAAGTTGTTCTGGGAAATAATGGAAACCTCATTTGGTTTCCTTAAGTTTTAAAGAAATCCAAAATAAACTACTGTTGAGGTTGCTACTTCTCTTGATAAAATTTGTTGTTTTTTTTTTATATATATATCAATCTGTATTGGAGAGTTTACAGGTCTTGGTATTTTCTTCCGAGACCTGCAGTAATGCTTAATGGCTTTCCAAGTTAACTAGAAAAACCTGTGACAGATAGGAAAGATGTCCCAACACAGAAATGAGCAGTGATTCTTTATCTTGGATCAGTCACCCCGGGGGGGGGGGGGGGGGGGGTGGACGGAGAAGAAACTCCACATATATAATTAAGCTTTAATTAAATTCATGTTCTCTGTTGCCTCCTCCAAAAGATGACACTTTCTGAGAAATTTATTTCATAGAATGCAGAAGAGGAAAGTGAAAGAACTAAAATGGGGATTAGGAAAGACTCATGATTCCTCCTGTCCCTCCTATAGAAAGTCAAAAGCTGCTGATGCCTCTTTTATCCTGTTACATGTGTGATATGATGAATGAGAAGAGACTACCTTTAGGAGGATGGGAAACCCTATCTTGCTGGCACACCAGCCATTAAATTTTGCTTTTCAAGTGTGGAAATTCAAAGTCTGGGATGCTGTGAGAGCATTATAAGTT
Source organism: Anas acuta (assembly GCF_963932015.1). Classification (NCBI taxonomy): domain Eukaryota; kingdom Metazoa; phylum Chordata; class Aves; order Anseriformes; family Anatidae; genus Anas; species Anas acuta. Next base: position 177,401,150 of record NC_088979.1, on the reverse strand, counting down.
TGGCCAGACACATACAATCATCAGCATGGCAACAACAACAAAGAGAAAAGATCTCTCCAGAACACAGCTGGTGCCAGTGCTCTGGATTATAAACACGACAGAGTAATTTTCCCTTTTAAAAATATGACTGAGACAGGAAAAACTGAGAATATCATTCACATTTTCTTAGATTTATTCACAATCATATTGGAAATATGATTTTGACTAGCACCATCCCTGTCAGTGCTCACATTAGCACAAATAACTGTGTATTCTGGCTACCAGTTAATCTGGAAATCCATCCTTACTATGTTTTTCCAGTCTGTCAACTCACTCCTGAAAGCCTTTTTCAAATAGCTCATTCATAATTTATTTCAAAACCAGTATTTGTGAAACCTCACAACCATCTCATCCTTAAGTACCAACAATAGTCTTTTATAATAAATTTATTGTACTTAAAAAAATAAAATATAATTGGTCTAACACTCACACATATAAATATAGTAATTTTGTTTAAACATAAATAATATATTCTTAAAAAGTTAATATATTTGGCATTGGCAAAATGAATATATTTGGTATCTAAATGACTGTGTTGTCAAGGTAGAAATCCAAGGTGCTCACAAACATTGTTCATATGCTTTTTAATATATTTGATCTTATTTCATCTGGTAACTCAGGAGAGTTTTAAGTAATTTATTGTATTAAACTATCATCTGAGTGTCTCGCTTTCTTGAAGCAGTCCAAGTCACAACTCGTGTGTACTCCTACTCCTAGTCACACACCCACTAGTGTGTGACTACTAGCGTGACCACTAATGTGCCTAAAAAGACCAATGCTCATTGCCATCCAGGTAAATGAGTAAGAGGTATGTGTTGTCTGTTGCAGCTTAACTTGCTTATTCTTATGAATGATCTTACTTCTAAAAATAATACAGACATACTACACTGCTCAGCTACAGAAATTCTTTATCAAAGAAAAATGTGAATATTTGTGTCTTGTTGACCATTATTCTAAATAGTTTGGCACAACAGCCTTAGATGTTCATATCTTTAATGTACTGGATCACTGGATCACATGTCTTTAGAAATATCAGGGCTTATTTTAGCAACTTTACATGTAATATTCAAAATTATGTTACTAAGTAATTTTTAAAACCTTTAAAAGTAGTAATCTATTTTGCATTATTTCACATAATTATTTTCTCAAATACTAAACTCACCCTTAGTTAATCTTTAAGATCTTGCAATGCACTCTACAAATAGTACCACATTGAATCTTTTTAAATTAAATTTTAAGGGACTGGTGATCCACATTTTCTTTTCCAACCGGACGCATGGAAGGCTTAACCTTCTTTGTGGACATAGTTAATGCCAAGCCATTACCCAGCTGATGGAATAACTTGAATGATTCACTGCCATCAAATATTTCACACCTTGGTCATCGACATGATCATGACTAGTCTCTTAAAGGATCAGGAGTAATAAAGAAGATAAAATCAGTATATCTATTGCTCTTAAATCAAATGAAAATAAATTAGAAGTCCACAGAGAAGTAGCAATTTAAACAATGGAAATTCCATTGGAAATGTTTATAAGATTTTCAACAATTATAGTTTTGGTAAAAACCATTAAAAGATTAACACTGAGCCAGCAGACACCTTTTCCTGGTATATTGTGCATAAAAAGTATTCCTATCTGCTTCAATGCCTGGGCTCTTTCATGGGCTTAAACCTGTCAAATTATTCCATTTGATTTCAGAGAATTCTCATATGGCAATCTATTTTATTTACTTTATCTTCAATAAAATGGTTCAGTGAGCATTAGCAACTATGAGACACAAGTTTCAATCAGTCCTCTGGCAAAGGCGTCAATCTACATTAGACCTACTGTGCTGTGAGTTGCAGCCAGAAAGCTGGAGTAAGACAGGGCAACAGTGAATGAGTGAGTGAGACCTAATAAAGCAGCAGTGAAGAGAGCGAAAATTCTCCCTAGACACTACCATACACTGCTTATATAATGTGTGTGCCTAGCTCAACACACCAGTAGCTCCTTAATAAAGCTGACAGCTAAAAAGGAGCTTCAGACTCCAACTTTATTTTACATGACAACTACAGTAATGGTTCTCTGTTCTCAAGCAGGCCACATTTAGAAACCTGTATCCAGTTCAGTTAAAAATTAAGAGTTCTCACCTCTCTTATTCATGTCACACAGGAAAAAAAAGAAGCATAAAATTATTAAGATGCACACTACCTCTCTTTCATGTCATACAATTATTTGAAAAAACATCAGATTTCAACTAGCTTTTCCTTAAAAAATTCCATGAGAGAAACCACAAAATAATCACGGTATTTGAGCAACAGCTCATTTCTGAAGATAATATCATTAAGGACTAATTCCAAGAAATGTGGGGCATCACTCCTAGATGCTGTGAAAATATCTCCCAAAGCTCAAACTTTGTAATAAGAGATGCTAGTTCATATTTGATATGAGCTTGATTATTGCAATAGTGCTCTTCCCAGCAAATCAGACCATTAAGACTGTACTTAATGTTCAGCTGAATTGAAAAGCTGACCAGTTTAAATCCATAGTTTGATATTTTGTATAATCATAGCAAAAATTTACTACCTCCCAGTTCCAGGACACAAATTCGATTTTATCAATGTAAACTACTTTTTGACAGAAGTTACCTTCATTTTCATTGCATTCAGGCTCCCCCAGAGCAGTAATTTACAGCTATTCCCAATCACCCCTCAAAGATCATTCAATATTCTACAAGTAACAGTGTCTCTGTTCTAATACAATTCCTTAAATAAGTAAAGTACTGTTTATGCTTCAGAGTCTTCCTGGTGGAAACTGGACTGGAGATAAAGCCATTCAGCCCCCATCCAGTCACTTTTGGGAAAGCAAAGATGTTGTATTTTCCTGTCTACTGTATATCCTTCTCCACCTATGCCAATATCAAAACTTACTTGCCTTCTCATTGGATGTGTGGAAGGCTTAGCTTTCTTCATGGACATAGCTAATGTCAATTCATTATTCAGCTAACGGAATGACTTGTATGATTTACTGGTATCTGATGTTTCACACCTTGGTCATTGACATGATCACAAGCAATGTGTCCTCCCATGGCTCTTAAGAGAGTTCAAGTTCAGCTGCAAGATAACTATACGAGTTATCTTTTTACTAATCTTACAATATTTTAATGCAAAATTTTATTTTTGCCCTATGCAAAATAACCATTTAGAGAGAGACTGGATATTTGGTAGGTAGACAACATACATACATAAGAAAAATCCAAGAATAAGCACATCTCCTTTTCCACAAATTGCCAAAATGGGACAGTAAAGCTAGATCAATTTAATAATAGTTGATTATATAACTACAATTCAGTTCAGTAACACAGAAAATACTTTAAATATTCACATTTAGAAAACTACCTTAGTTTTTTTGTCAAAACCTAATTTAGTCTGAAAATCCAGAAGTAACTGGATTGCTAGTAGTCCCCAAAAGTCCCCATTTAAGTCATCAGACTAAAAATAGAACATTTTTTCACTGCTTTTGTGTTTTTCCAATATGGATTTTTGTCTTGGTTTCAGTTTTTCCAACTCTAACTCAGTTTTCTCAAACTTCCTCCTAAACTAAGTCATTTAACAAAAGGTGGAATAGACAGCATATAGAAATCTTCATGCTAATTAAAAAATTATTCATGAATGCAACTTTAATTTTATATATTTTTATCACCACTTTTACAACTGAATCCTAGTTTTCAGTCTGTGGAAAGACACTGTGTCCTGCCATAAAAAAAAAAAAAAAATCAACCCTAAAGAACTAGCATTCAGAATTTACTGCTATTTCCTCATGGACTACAAACACATTCCCTCTCCACTTTCACATATTGAAAGAAATAGAGACCAGTGCTAAAAAGGCCAAAAAAGATTTTGGCATTCTTCACAAAAAGCATTTTTATAGATTGTATTTAACTTCAAGTTATGGAAAAAAAATAATGGAGGAAACAGAATAACTGTTACTTTCCTTCATGTGCCTTAAGTTCCAGACGTATTGGAATTCAATAAAACGATACTGCCAAACTATTATAGATGCACAAGTCAGTGTTACTGCATTTCTGACATTATTTGGTACAGAACACAGTAAATTTCCAGAAAAAAAAAATTAAAAGTAAAAAAAAAAAAATCATTGGCTCACCAGATTTCAGTTACTACACTTTAATAAAATAGCTACGCTTCTACCAAACCAAACTGTTTTCCAAAATACTACTACTTCATAGAAACTGTCTATGAAGAATCTAGTATTACTAAGGACAAGTTACACCTCTCAGACATATATGTATAAATACATGATAGGAATCCAGTCATACTTTCATTGTGAGCTAGAAAGCAATGAATCTGACCTTTTTCACTGGTTTCTCCTCTGGGTAATATAAGAAAAAAAAAAAAACACTGTTTTGTAAATACATTGCTACATATTAACTTATATCCATACACAAATTTCTGTGTGATACCAGCATTGTCTACAGTTTCTCTGTACAGTGCTGTATATATCCTTTGATTTACAGCACTGCTAAAGTTAAAATTGTATCTTTTTTCCTCTTTTTTCTTATTTTATTTTTTTATAGTCCACCAGAGTCATGCCGTAACCTTCAGGACTGTGCCTTAAGTACTTAGAAGAAGGTGAAATTAAATTGGAAGAAAGGAATTTTCCCCAATGGGTAAAGAAAGCCACAGTGAAACAAGTATCAGGACTCTCTTGTTTGGTAGCACTTTGAATTAGGTTAAACAGGTCTGTGCTTCCTGCCAGATGGTGAAACTTTAGAGAACTTGTTATAAACACAGTTTCAGCACTAATTACTCTTACCATCATTAACTGCTCCTGGAACTATTTCTTTTCCTTACCTTCCAAGTCATCAGTCCATGAAGATGGCAATACTAATAATAAAGAGAATATAGGTGGTTTTGAATATTTCATAATGCCTTAGCAGTTGCTACACAGGGCATACAGGGAAATGATATGTGTTTACTACAGAAAGAGCGGTGTACCTAGAAGCAACTGAGCTTGGTTGCTATTAGGGTGAGTTAGTTTTTTGTACATTGCTGAAACCTGTATCTAGAAGATGCAGTACCTGGCACCTGTTGAACAAGTTTTGAAACTTATACATGACAATATTGCCTAAAATTTTGAATTTGTAAAATGATGGAAATATTCTCAAGGTATTTTCTACTCCTGTAGCAATAGCAAAATGTGAAAAATTACATCTACCATGTACATTAATTCTTTGTTGCAATAGCATGTGTGAAAAATCTGAAATAGATGCCAGTGTCTTCCTAAGCTCTTATCTTACACTAATCATTGGAGCAATCAAAGTATTAAGTATTAATAATACTAATCATAGTATTAATATTATTATTAAGTGCAGGTGTGCCAAGTCCCAGGGTAGTACTATGTCCACAAACAGTGATTCTTTACAGGCAGGTTCAGACAGTTAACACACACCACAGTTCAGACAAGATTTGAACTCATGGTCTTTAACATTATGGAATATTCCTGGTTCCCAATGGAACACAGGTAATTCCTGTTTCAGCAAACTAGGAATATACAAACACAGGGATTCATTACTAATCTTACCTTGTCTTTTAAGTGTTAAATTATTGTTAGAAAAATATGTAACTATAATCTAATAGAATTGTCTGAACAAATTATCATAATCTTAATGCAGCTGGTGTAACAAAACTGTATAGTGAGCCTTAACTGTAGTCACTGAAGATGCAGGAGTAAGTAACTTAAAGAGCAAAACTATAGCTGTGATCACTGTTATTTTCTTCCTATTAACTGTACTGAATTCCTTTTAAAGCAGAAGCCAACCAAGAGATTCCAAAAGTGTTACTGCAGAAAGACTCAGAGTAAATGCAAGAGACTACACCAATACAATATCTTTTATACCATACTTTTGTTCATTCTTAAAGAATAATCTTGCTACTTTCCCTTTCTTCTAGAAATACATATGGTATTGTTTTTCCTAACTTTAAGAAGTGGAATACTCCTGTAGGGTGGAGCTAAAATCTGACTTGTTATACTGAAGTTTTCTTCACTGCACTCTACCTTCTTCAAGGTTCCAGAGACCTTGGTGAGACAACGGTGTATTCACTTGTTTTTTGTGTCAGGCCCTCAAAAAACAGGGAAAGCCTACATGACTTCAATATTCTCTGGTATTTAGCCAGAACACAAGTAGTCATATAGCTCAGTAAGGAGAGATCAGATATTTGAATATGGACTGATAAGCAAGAACAGCAATTCCTGGACAAAACAAAGTTGCAGAAGATAACACTCAAATGATTTGTAATGTTTCATGTGTACTCACCTCCTTCTTCTGAACCTTAAGAAGACCTTAAACTTCAATCTTGAACTGGAGTGATGTCCAAAATCAATTCCAGTATCACCATCCTGAAAAGACAGAGAGGAGTATTTACAGTTATTTAGATATCATTCAACAAAAGCAAAACAGGAAAAATCTTATCACATCCCCTAATTAGTTCCACTGTGCATAAGCAGGTTCACAAGTATTCTGAAAGAAAAAAAAATAGTTTTAATTTTCAATTTTTCTATTTTGACAAAAATATTTTGGGTAAAGACCGAGCGAGATTAAAGAGAAAGATTCCCTTAACAAGTAGTCAGCTTAAAGAGTACCTTCACTATTCCACAAAGAAATATAATTGTTCATTGAGTCTCTGCCTTGCAGTAGAGGGACAGATAAGGCACGACTCAAAGTCCGGTCTTATTTTTTTAATTCTATTTTTATTATTCACAGATCTGAAGACAAGCAAGTAGGAAGCTTCCCTGAAGTAGTTTGTTCTTGACAAAGACTTGCACATAGTATCAACCACCAATACGTTCAGTCATGTTAAGGAAGGTACAAAAGCTGGGAGACAGCACAGCAATGAAATTTAAATCTATATGTATTTTAGGAAGCCTGAAAGGACAAGAAGAAAAGAACAGCTTGAATGCTGAGATTATAAAATTGCATTAAAATAAGAGGGTTGGACAAGGCAAAAGAAATAAAGACCATGAAGGTCTGTAGAAAGTTTCTCGACATTGCATCTATGCTACCAAATGAAGCAATGCCTGAGCACATTTCTGTTTGATGAAATCATACGGCACAGACCAGCCTAGGTCTATGCTAGAATACTGACATACCCTCCAAAAATACAGGGCTGGCATTCAAGCTAAAGGAAATGGCCAAATGAATGTCTGAAAATTTTCATAGCATCATAGAATGGCTTGGGTTGGAAGGAACCTTAAAGATTACCTAGCTCCACCACCCCCTGACATGGGCAAAGATGCCACCCACTAGATCAGGTTGCCCAGGGCCCTATCCAACCTGGTCTTGAACAGCTGCAGGGATGGGCATCCACAACTTCTCTGGGCAACCTGTTCTAGGGTCTCACCATCCTCTGGGTAAAGACTTTCCTCCTAACATGTAATCAAAATCTCCCCTCTTTCAGCTTAAATCCATTCTCCCTCGTTCTATCACTATCTGCCCATGTAAAAAGTCACTCTTCTTCCTTTTCATAGGCCCCCTTTACTGAAAGGCTGCAATGAGGTCTCCACGGAGCCTTCTCCAAGCTGATCATCCCCAGCTCGCTCAGCCTTTCTTCACAGAACAGGTTCTCAAGCCCCCTGATTATCTTTGTAGCCCTCCTCTGGACCCACTCTAACAGCTCCTTCTCCATATCCTTCTTGCGCTGGGGGTCCCAGATCTGGAAGCAGTACTCCAAGTGGGGTCTCACAATGGCAGAATAGAGGGGGACAATCACCCCCTTTGACCTGCTGGCCTCTCCTCTGTTGATGCAGACCAGGACACAGTTGGCCTTCTGGGCTGCAAGCACACATTGCTGGATCATATCAAGCTTTTCATTCATCAGAACTCCAAGTCCATCTCTGCAGGGCTGCTCTCAATGAGTTCTTCTCCCAGTCTGTACTCCTGCCTGGGATTGCCATGGCCCAGGTGCAGCACCTTGCACTTGTACTTGTTGAACCTCATTAGGTTCACGTGGGCCCAATTCTCAAGCTTGTCCAATTCCCTTTGGATGGCATCCCTTCCTTCTACATTGACTGCACCACTCTGCTTGGTGTTGTCTATGAACTTGATGAGGGTGCATTCAATTCCACTATGTCATTGATAAAGATACCAAACAATACTGGTCCCAAAATGGACCCCTGAGGGACACCACTAGTCATCAGCCCTCACCTGGACATAGAGATGTTGGCCACAAATGTCTGGATGTGGCCATCTAGTCAATTCCTCATCCACTGAATAGTCTACCCTTCAAATACGTATCTTTCCTATCTGGAGATAAGGACATTGTATGGGACCATGTCAAAGGCCTTACAGAAATCCAGGTAGATGGCATTGGTCAGTCTTCCACTGTCAAAATTTCTGGAACAATGCTAGTTTGCAAGGAGTAAGAATGTGGCAGGGGCCTGGAAATATTTCTAATCATGGTTTAATTTGCTTATATAGACATAGCCTTAGCATCTGAAACTCTGTGACTTCTGAAGTAGCCTCTCAACAGTGCCTCTTGGCAATTCTCCCTTGCTGACAAGGTCAGACAGAAGCAGACTAAAGAGTAAAATGAATATAGAATTTTATAAAGAGAAATCTGCTTTCCCACAGTTAAAAAAAAAATCTGTGTTCCAACTGGCATTATTAATACACACTTTGTTACAAGATGTTTGGACATTTAAAAGAGTTCCAGTTCTAACTTCTTCCTTTGTTTGTAGAGTATAACAAAACCTGCTGGGAAGGTCGAAGTTCCTAGAAAACTGAAAGCTACCTGGCAGCCTCTGTAGTAGAGCAAGTGAAGAAGGAAGAGCAGAGAACGACAGGCTGGAGGAATAAACACTACGTGAAACCTCTGCACAGTAGGACAGCACTGGGAAATGAGAACGAAATCTTATGAGCTCTTAATACAAAGAGAAAAAAGAAGAAAATGTTAAAAACAGGTAAGGATCCTAAGGCAAACAGGAGGAGGTGAAGATGGGTGGCAATTCTTAAAAGTTGCTGGAAAGTAATATATGTGTCAATGAAACTTTGTGTGATGGTCATGTGGTTATCCTACATCCAAAACGGCAATGTCCAACCAATTGAAAGAAGCATTCACCTTTCTCTTCTGTTTTCTGTTAAAACATTGTATATGTAGCTATGCCTCTGAATTTTCTTCTTCAATTAAAGTCTACACAGAAATACAAAGTATGCTTATTTCTCCAACCGTATGTGTTGCCTGTTGACAGATGTTAGTATGTGGGCCTTGAACATCAGTATCTGTATTCTTATTTTTTTTCCCTGTATTCCTTTACTCCAAAAATGTTTCAGATAATCAGATTTCTCAGTCTGGATCCTATTAAACATCACATTTTGCTTCATCCCAGAAAGAAAGCCAATACATGATAGTTATATGAAATCTTACATCAAAGCATGACCTATTTTGGTGAGACACAGACTTCTTGTAAGAAATTTTTGGTGATACCATTTTATCATAATTATTCACTTACAAATAAGTCTTAATTTGGAAATAGCTACACTGGCTAGTCTCAATCATTAATATTTTATCTTTGTTCTTTTTGAATGATCAGGATTTCTAGAATTTTCAAAAATCAACAAAGAAATTCATAGTAGGAAGGCATGCACATAGCACATGTGACATATGTGCATCAGATAGATGGCAGGCCTTACTTATGAACTTTTTACCAGTATAAATCTTCACCTTTAGAAATGTATAATTCGACCTACACTTCATTTACATTACATTCCAGTGCAATTTACCCGATGAAGACAGCAGTCTCTTAAAACAACTATTATTTGATGATAAAATGTGCAACAATTACAATCATCCATCTAGTATAGAAGCTTTACAAGTGATAGTTCCCTTTTCACACACGGACATTGTTATACGGGTTGTGTAGCATTTTGTCATAAGATATGCTGATGCTATATCACATCCTGCGCTAGATTTTTTACATTGTTCATTATGAGTACAACTAACAGGATTTGGCTCTTATTTATGTGAATTGTCACAGTTGTTTCAGAAATCACTAAAACATAACAAAATAATTCAAAATGAAATCCAAATTCATCTCTAGATGAAGATATTCTTTTGAAACTTAAATAAACAAATACAGTGCCCACGTATTGTAAACAATTCCCTTTAACTCTTTCATTTAATTATTGGATTCATCTCTTAGCTCATTTTACTTAGATCATAAATTATTAGGATAAGTTTACCTGTTATATATTTGAACACTGTCTACAATAACTTTTATATATATATATATATTTTTAGATCACCTGCTCACATTCATTATCCTGGCTTGTCAGTGGCCTTTGGTACCTTTTGAAAATTTAAGTAATTCCATAGAAGTACACTAAAGCTCTTAAGCATTTCTACTATTTGTTAGATAACAGCCATTCTGATGTGTCTCTATTTCATGTCAGGCCTGCCCATTCACATTTTTCTATTAAAAATGTTTCAAATTGTGCATTACTATTTTATGTGGGTAGTTGCATAAAATATTTCAACTCAACAAAGCATTCAGGAGTATTCTAGAACATGGCTGAAGGTCACATATATTAGATATATTTAGATATGCTTGCTGTTCTGAAGATAGGGACAAAGACACAGCTGGTTTCAGTGAAACAAGAATTACTTGTTAGAGACACTGACACTATTTTAATAACATATATGTTCACTGGTGTTCGTATCTTCCACCTTTCAAATATATAGCCCTCCTGTGCAATTAAAAACAAAAGAAGTCCTAATTTATAATAGGACTTTGGAGCAAGTCTTAATTTGCATTATGTCAATTGGACATCCTGAATTTTATTTGAAAATACATCGTTAAGATATGTATATATTTTAGAAGTATGAAATAAAAATGTTTAAAGTTACTTAGTAATCAGACTATATATTTTTCTTATATTTAAACTACTTCAAGACATTACTTTACACTTTAAAAAAATGCATTTTTAAACAGTGTTACGTAGATCACAGCACTGCAAATAGGAAGAAAAAAAAAAAAAAAAGTACTGCTTTTCTTCCTGAATCTAAGAATTGAATTGGACAGGTTCCATGACTGGGAAACACTCAGAAGCTCATAACTAGATGAGCACTACTGGATGCCATTATAATTAACAAGAACATGCAAAATAAATTAATAGTTATGTTTTATAATCATTCCAAAGTTAAATGAGCCTACAAAAAGACCTTCATACTACTGTGATCTCATTAGCTAATTTTTACATGCCACTCTACATTAATACTTAGACAAATGAAGGCTACATTTTGTTATCATTAGGTCTAAACAGAAGCACTGTGGTTGTGGGAGCAAACAATCTTTTTTTTTTTTTACCTGGCACAGAGAAAATAATTAATTCCTGAACACTTCTCCTTGAGTTGTTAACCTCCTGCAACTTTCTCTTTTCCAAAATTTTAAACAAAAGCTATGTACTTATAATATAAGCTCAGTTTGGAATATGGAATATAATTTCACATTATATTCCATACCACTAAAATTAATCTTGAATTTTCAAAAATGAAATTTCCTCATCAAAATATCTGTACTCAATTAATCACAACATCACACAACACTGCAAAGAAATTTGTCAAGAAAAAATAATAAAAATTACAGACAACCATTAAAAATCTAGTATTTAATGCTGTAGGAATTGTGTAGTAACAGAAAAAAAGGAAAAAAAATATGATGGACTAAATATATTTTGTACTTCTGAAATATCGCAGTGTGTTGGGTCTGTCTGAGCTGGAGTCACCTGTAAATGATGTACAGGTTATACATAACAGCTCATTTGGGTGCAGAGGGCTGGGAGGGGCTCAGTTGTTTTCTCCATTCAGATCTTACTTATACTAAAAATTAATAGGACATTGATTACTTATTAAGACGCAATGGAGAAAATGGAGACAGTATGAATAAACAGAAAGCCTGGAGCAAAGTCTTCTCTTTCCAAACCTTCACAGGAAGGTTGTCTGAATAGCTGGGTATACAGACTAAACCACCCCTGAGGCAGGTCTAACTTGCTTGACTTGTATTTACATGATAGATAACCCATGTTGACACTAATCTCTTAAGTATGCACGAGCCAATATCATATTCATGGAGATTTCTAAACTATTTATCCAACATGAGCAGATACTATGCCTTACTTTATCTTCAGGCATGTCTGTCTTCCTTCTGAAAACATATGATTTAGTGTAAGACAGCTCAAAGAAGATCCACTTCCCACTTGTTGCTGAATTTTCTTATGCCTCTTATATTAAACTGCAGCAGCCTACAGGAACTGGGGGGAGAAGAACATTAAAAAAAAAAAGGGAAATAACTAGTCCAAAACTGTTTGAACTACAATACTAGTTTACTTATACCACAAACACAATGATGCTGCAATTTTGTTTATTATTTACAGGATTACAACTTTTCTGTTTCTCCCATGTTTCCATATGACTTGACCAGAAGGGATTCAGGAACACTATCAGACAAGAATGTAAAAGCAACAACTTTAGAAAATATTATAAAAGAACATCATAGGTTTTCTTATGTATTTAATTTGTTCTTGTACAGAGATGTGTGTTGAGATTTACAAATTAGCAAAACATAAAGTCAAAGAGCACCTTACCCTTCTGCCATGATGCACGCACCATTATCACAGATGCTTTCACTAACACTAGGAGAGACCCAGGAAGTTGTCTTTTCCAAAGTCTTGCTTAAAAAATTGTCTAAATTTAGACTTGGTTGCTTAGGACATCAGCCAGACACATCTTCAAAACTTTCAAAAAAAGAGATTTTGCAACCTGGGAAACTTGTTCTGCTACATAACTGTCATTTTAGTGAAAATATTTTCCCTTACACTGAGTCAGCACCTCCACACAGAATATCTCTACTCATTCCAACTCTTTTCTGTAGGGAAAGTCCCTTCCTCTTCTCTGCCTTTCTCTTCTGTATAACTTGCATCACTGAGCTCCCATCATTCAATTTGTCCTGCCACTTAGCAGTTATTCTAATGATGCTCTGTATGTGGAGCATCTAACCCCTGTTTATTCTCCATTCCCAAGAATCCCACCTAAACAAATATATTAAAAACTCGTAAAAAGTTTATCTCCACTCCCAAGAAATGCAGATGGAAACCCACCTAATCAACCGAATACACAAGAAAAAACATATATTTCAAGAAGACAGCTCCTGACCACCCCTTTACTCCCCATCAAACTGCTAAAAAACAGAAGGAAAACAGGAAAAAATAAATAAAATAAATAAAATAAAACTATGAAAAATGGGAGAGAAAATAACAAATACAGAAAGGTTATGAGATAACTTATACAATTACAAATTCCTGCCAAAAACGCCACCATGAAAATACAGATAACCATTCCACTAATTGCAAACATCTCCATCAGCTGACCGTTAGCAGCATTTGCTAAGTAGATGTTTCCCAGTTTGGCTGAACACTGGGTTACTTCCTCATCAACATGAGACTTCCATGGCCTTACCACGTGTTCAGTTTGGGCACCTGCAGGACTGCATACACTGCTTCTGAGGTTGGTTCAATATGATCCAAACACCGAGGTCAGCTGCAGACAAATTGCAAAATATGTCCGTGACATAATCAGGTCCTTGCAGAGGTCCTTACCCTGACACCAACATTGGGTATGGCTTCATTTGCCATGTCTTTTGGAAAGAGGAGACTGAATTGACAGTGTTCTTTCTCACAGTTTGTGATGAGAGGTCTCTAGAGGCCTCTCTAGAGGATGCTGCTCTCACTTCTCTCAGTCATCTACTCCTCACGTGCCTACTTAGAGCCACACCAAACTGTAGAGAGAGAACTTGTACATACAGACCAGCTCTCCCCACAGAAGCAAATGCCTAATCCAGTCTTCAGCTATCCTGTATTTTCATACAGTACGCTTTGAGAGTTAGATCAGATGACCTCCAGAGGTCCCTTTCAACTTCAACTACTCTGATTCTGTGATTCAGGTTTATCTCAGACACAGAGTCAGCTCATAAAAATATACAGATTTTGTATGACAATAAGAGAACAACTGCTCTTGATTATCACATCCATCTGGAATTTGACATTCTATTCATGTTAAACAACCAACACCTATTCCTTCAACTGTAGCCAAAAGAGATGACATCAAGAAAGACAAAGAACATAAATAAAACCCATATTCTGAACTAATCCCTAAAGAAACCTAAGAAACAGAGCACCTTCATAACACTGAAATGTCCCTACAAGTATGGCAGATAAAAATTAAGGCTGTTAGATATTTCTATCTGTCTTGTAAGAGTGAACCTTACATTGGGCTATGACCCAAAGTAAATTTCTAGCCACAGTCAATAACTGCTTTGATGCAGATTGGAATTTATGTCCTTGAAGGGGCAACAAAAGGAAAAAAAAATCAAAAAAATCTACCACTATTTCAAAGAGGGTCACTGAATAAAAATGAGTAAGCTTGTTAAAAGGAAGAAAAAAGACAGCTACAAGTGTCACATCTTCACAGATGGCACAGAGACTGATTAAAGACACCTTTTGCAAGCTCAGAAGAAATGCATGCAACCTATCAAAGAAGACTAAGAAAGTCCAGAGAAGAGAGCTGACTTGAACAAACAGGATAAAGGAGACTATTAGGAGGAGATAAAAAAAAAATATTAGAAAAGAAAGAAGGATGCTATTCTTCTAAAGACTTCAAGTTGTGTCCAAGTGAGGAAAAGAGAAAGAATGTTAGTGTCTGGCAGGCTTAAATGTAAATACACATTAAAGCCACAGGGGCTGGCAGCTGCATGTGGGCTGAGGTCCAGGAGAGGTGGGGGCTGTCCACTTCTGGACAGAGGTGGGCAGGGCAGAATCTGGCCACCCCTGGACAGGGAGGAGGGCAGGCCTGGGGGCAGCCAGGTTTAACCTCAGGCCAGGGTTAGCGGTCAGGATCAGGCCCAGTGAGGGACCTGCCACACACACACACACACACTTGCTTTTCCACCTGCTGACCAGAGAAGTTACTAGGCCAAACTCACTTCTTACAGAGATACAGGAGAGGGTCTGTCTTAAATTGAAATGCCGTTAGAGAAGGCTAGAGCAAGAAGACAAACTGAGCTCTAAGAAATTGTTTCACTGGAGTTTATGCCATCAACAGCTCTAAAGAAACATGAGTATGAAATAGCTGAACTTGTAATAGCTGACAAATGGCATGAAAGACAATTGACGGTGAATATGAAATGGATCAAGAAATAATAATCCAGACGAGATCCAAAAAACTACAGATCAGTACACATGAAGTTCACACCAGGGAACTCAGGAGAGACTACAACAAAGAATATGGTCATGTCAATATATATGGGGAAGAGTCAACATTCCAGTATGAGAAGTAAAGCCACGTCTCAAACGATCACAGCTTTTTGGAGAAGTGACATGATGCGACATTGTCTAACACTAAACCAAAGGCAGTGAAGATGAGGACAGACTGTGAAGAACTGCAGAAAGAAAATATATTACTGAATGTGAAGTGATAAATAGGAGGCAATATCTAATAAGAAGAAATGTACAATTACTTGACTGTGGGAACGATAAACTTCCAGCCAGGTCCAAACTTGTGTGGGATTTGCTGCTCCAGCTGGGTCCATATACGTTTATGGGATTTGATGTAATTCATCCCAGGATACTCAGAGAGCTGGTTGTTGATGTCATTGCAAGACCTTTCTCTATTATTTTTCAACAGTCTTTGGAATCTGGACAGGTCCCAGTTGACTGGAAGCTGGAAAATGTTGTCCTAATTTTCAAGAAGGGTAAGAAAGAAGACCCTGGTAATTACAAGCCTATCAGCCTCTCTACAGTGCCTGGAAAAATTAGGGAGAAGATTATTGTGGGAAATTTTGAAAAACACCTTGAAAGACAACACAATCGTTGGTCACAGATAACAAAGGGTTAAAAGGGGAAAGTCCTGTGTAACGTACTTAATTTCCTTTTACAACAAGGTTACCCGGGCCTGCTGACCAAGGGAAGATGTAATCCTTATGGATTTCAGCAAAGCTTTTGATACTGTTCCTCACGGTATCCTTCTGAACAAAATATCCAGCACACAGCTAGAGAAATACATAATACAATGGCTGAGCAGCTGGCAGATGGATCACAATCAAGAGTAAATGGGGTTACATCAGGCTGGCAGCCAGTCATTAGTAGGGTTTCCCAGGGCTCCATTTTAGGGCCATTTCCCCTTAATCCCCTAAATTCCCCTTAATAAATAACTTGGATACAGAACGTGAAGGTATACTAAGTGTGTAAACTATGTTGGGAGGAACTGTTGACTCCCTTGAGCACAGAGAGACCTTGCAACACTGGTCGTACATACAGACTGGGGTCTGAGAGGCTGGAGAGCAGACCCACAGAAAGGGATCTGGGAGCTCTGGTTGATGCAAGTTGAATATGAGCCAGCAGTGTGCCCTGGCAGTCAAAAGGGCCAACTGTATCCTGGGGTGCATCTAGCACAGTGCCGCAAGCTGGCTGAGGAATGTCTTTGTCCTGCCCTGCTCTGTGCTGGTGCAGTCTCACCTTGAGCACTGTGTGCAGTTCTGGGCACTACAATAAGGACATAAACTGTTAGAGTGTGTCCATAGGAGGTCTACAAAGATGGTGAAGGAGGGGAAGATGTATGAGGTGCAGCTGAGCTTACTCAGTCGGGAGAACTGGAGGCTAAGTGGAGGCCTCATGGCGGCCTGCAGCTTCCTCACAAGGAGAGCAGAGGGGCAGGCGCTCAGCTCTGCTCTCTGGGAACACAGACAGGACCTCAAGGCACAAAGCTGCATGCATCAGGGGCATGAAGGTGTATCAAGGGAGGTTTAGACTGGGTGTTGGGAGAAGTTTCTTCACCAAGAGGGTGGTCGGGCACTGGAACAGGCTCCCCAGGGAAAGTGGCCGTGGCACTGAGCCTTCTGGAGTTCAAGAAGCGTTTGGACATAGGGTCTGATTTTTAGATGGTCCTGTGTAGAACCAGGAGCTGGATTCAATGATCCTTGTGGGTCCTTTCCAACTCAAGATATTCTGTGATTCTGATTCTATGTCCATAGGGAAGAAACAAAGCTAACTATGCAGTGATGGGCTTTGAACAACCTTAAAATGAGCATTGACAACTATATTTTCCTGTGAAAATCTCAGATCCATTTTCAGTAGCAGTTAAACGGAACAATAAAAAGTGCTAACAAAGCATTAAAAAATCATCATGCAATGCAATATTAGCTAGAACTTGGTACGTAGTGTCGAGAACCTTCCCCTTCCTTAGCAAAAAGGATACAGCAGACCTGTAGAAGAGAGGGAAAAACAGAAAGAATAGTCAAAAGTATAGATGGCTCCTATACAGGCAATATCTACATAGCCTACAACCCCACAGGTTAGAAAAGAGGTGATTGAAGGTGATATGAAAAATGTCCAAAACTTGGAAAGGGTACAGAGGAGGTGAGCATTCCAGTATAAGAATTAACAAATGAAGACAGACACATGTTCAAAGCAAACAAACAAGCAAACAAACAAAAGTGGTTTCTTACAAATCGTATAGTTGAGCTCTAGAGCAGTAGAGATGCTGATGTCCTTGATGGATCTAGGCTGGCTTGAGCATCAAAGACAACTGTGGGCCACCCACCCGTATGCTAAAAAGTGTCTTGTATTATTTTCTGTATTATAAATAATGACACGTTTCTTGCATACAAAGGTTAAATGCGTTTAAAAATTTTTGAAAGACTAGATAGAAATAAGTAGCTTCCTGGAGACCAAAAGGCACTAATAACCACAAATGGTAAGAGCTGTGTGAGAGGAGAACTGGCACTGGTACGTCTCATTTTCAGGGACATCCAGGCATCAAGCTGTAGCTATGCCCAGTTCTCAAGAAGCTCATGTCCCACTCACATCCACCCTCATCTTTCATTGTGCCACAATGGGATCTGTTTTCATCCTGTAAATTAGGTGAATCTAAAAGCACACTCACTACTGTCCTGATCCTCATCTGTAACTACTGAATGATAGTCATCAAAAAGAAGAGGCCTTGTTCCTATAAAGCAGCAGAAAGGCAAATGGAGTGTGCCCTAAGTTCTGGAGAGTGACTGATGCTGCATCATGCTGGTGGAGCCATATGCTGCTACTAAATGCTGCCTTCAGCCATGACGGTGGTATAGCTGGTTGCAGCTAGTCAACAGAGACCTGTGGCCTATTAGACATACCAGATACTGGGCTACTGTCTTCTGTGAATCTGTCTTTAGATTTCAAGGGAGTCTAGGTCATCTACTTTGACTTTCAGGCATTTCCAATCACATTACTTTTGGATATACTCATTTGATAATGTTATTTTGTTGTACTTGCATTTCAGCGTCAGCAGGAAAAAAAAAATAGCAACCACTGATACCTACACAAAATCACAAGATAGGGTACTGACGGAAACTTGACCTTTTTGACTTTCCAATCTTTTCTTCTCATATAGTTTTTATGGAGGGATGATACTACAGAAACAGTGCACTGAGCAGGAGGACAAGGGATGTAACAGAATACTGGGCACCACTTTGCGAATAAATCATACACAAAGTATTTCAAACATGAACCAGAAAGAATCTTCATGTGATTTTGAGAGAACTCTCTCAAGATCTCTCTCAACATGCATGCTTAAGGATACATAAAAGGGATTATTCATGAGCTTTATATTGTGCAAGTAAACTAAAAGGTACATGTTCAAATATCTAATCTACAGGGTATCCTAACTGCAATACAAGGATCCAGTTCCTTAGGAAGAAAAAAAAAAAATGCTATAAACCATTATCCCTTTAAAATACTTTTCTTGTGAATATTTCATAAATTGTTCTCTGTTTTCCTGAAAGATTTATGTCCTGCCCACATGACAAAAGCTACATAGGTGCACCCCAAGGAAGTCAATCACTTTTTGTTAGCAGAAATTTTCATTAACATAACAAGACCTTCAGTGAAGAAAAAAGAACATTTCACATGTATACTTTTATCCTTTTTTTGTTGTTGTTGTTCAAAAACAACATAAATGTTCATGTTATTTCTAATTATGACTGAAGCCAATGGTATTATATTAACATGTATATGCTGTGGAGCAGGATAAGAACATCAGTAAATGAATATAAATCTAGTCCTATTGATCTTCCTTACCTACTGATCTTCCTTACCAGTCAGTACCAAAGTGAAGCATGTAATAACTTGCATATAATAACTTGATATTTTATGACGAAAAATTTGCACAAGTTATTAGTTTCTAAGTTGGGACATACATTAAAACATATTTACATGCTTTTTCAATTATTTTTTACTTGGTTGCTGTAAGTAGTTGCTCTGTAACACCCTGATTGTGCTTTAACCACACTCTTCTCAGATTCATTGCAACTTTCTGGAAAAGAACTTTAAATCATATGTAGAAATCTGAATTCATCTTTTCAAAGCACAATGTATGTAGGGTCCAAATGTTGCCTGTAACTTTTGTGAAGCTGTCTGACATAACTGCAGAGCTGCAGTACAACTCCCCACATTCAGCAGGTTACATACAGAGGTATCTGTATATATCTTCAATTTTTTTAATTGCCTTTTGGATGATATTACCACAGCAGCAAATCCTCTTACCCTGGTGATTTAAACCAGTGGCAAGAGCTAAAGAAACAGTGACCAAAGCATTCAGCTTTGATTTTCATAAGATAAGAAATTATATTTGCTTATAAAGAAGCAACTGTGTGGAATGAATTTAATCTGTTCAATTGATTAAGAAAAAAAATTTAAAACAAAACGAAGGGCACAAGTTAATTTAAGCATTTATTTAAATTCTCATTTCTGCATCAAATTTCATAATAAATGAGTAAAACAATTCCCATAGCAACATCCTACACTGTATGATACACATGCTACTTGTGAAACACAAAATATTTTCTATTGCAAACATACAAATCAAAACATAATGGGAATGTGGATAGCTTTTATATTTTAGAAGCAATAAATTTTCTTGGACACAGACATTTTTCTATTTATGCTCATCTTGTGACTTTCTTTAATCAATCAATCTTACATGAATAAAATGGCCCTCATATAACACTTCAGGGCACTGTACAATCTCAATATGAAATAAATACACAAAAATATTAATAAGCTAAACTGCATGCTTTTGCTTTCCAAATTATTAACATATATTTTCTTTTTAAAAGGGATGATTGAAATACGAACATTAAGAGAATCATGGCAGGTAAGTACTTTACTTCAAAAATGTATGGTGTGATTACTTCTGCCAGTAACATGATTTGCTTTGGCTGTGGCAGAGCCAACAAATTTTAATTTACAACAATTTGCTGAATACAATCCTGTGGAAATTCCAGTCAGGGATATAAGTCTGATCCAATGTCCCAAAAGGAATATCTTTCCACTTACTCATTAGGACCCATTAAAAACTGTCAGGTAATATGCAGGCTCTGTTCCTAAACTGCTTTAATCTTTACACATAATCAGTGGCACAAGTATATGGCCTCTAACACACAGAAAGTAAACACCCTCCCCCATAAAATGAGGAATACAAACCAGAAAAGCTTACATTTAAATTCCACAGAGAATTGACGATGTAGTATCTTAACCTGTTTTAAGCTTCCAGATATTACTGCGCCATGAACAAAGGCTTCTTGAACAAAAGCAATTCATATTTTTTTTACCATAGTCTAGCAAAACAATAATTTTGCTATGGTAACGATGTGCTTTCCTGATTTATTTTCTGGGGTTTTAGACCAAGTAGGCCAGTCCCCACCTAGCCTCAAGCCCCTTGTCACGCATCTCCCTTGGCAGAACAGCACTCGCTAATGTCAGCAGACTTCAAAGGAGCTATCTTCAGTTAAGCTTTTGTTTCTCCCTTCACCCCAAAACCCAGAAAAACATATCACTTTTGCTGACAGGCTTCACAAATTTCCTAGAAGAAATGGGGAATATTTCTGTTCAAAACCAAGAGGTGAAAATGGGATAAATGGTGACAGAAGTGAAGTGCAAAAAGCAAAAGAGGACACAGAGTAAGCTGTGGAAGCCACAGTATGTACCTCTGGAACACGAAAAGAAGGAAAGAACAAGTGTTGGAGGCAACTGCGTTCCTGCTGGGTGGCCTGGGCTGTAGACTCTTACTGCTTTGGGATAGCTCTGGGTACTCAAGTGACCATGCACACACAAGGACAAACACGTAATTCCAGTAGAGTAAATGAACAAGATCAAGTAGTTGGCATTTGAAGCACGCAGCTGGTCTGTCACACCAGAGCAGATGCACTTCAGATGCTACTCAGCAGCAGCTTTTCCACCTGCCCTAATCTGCAGCGTTGTGCAGTGTTAACAGGAAAAATGCAAGCAGCTGAAGAATTAAGTAATATAAGAAGATAGAAATAAATAAGGAAAGGCAGACGATGGAGAAGAAGACTGAGAACAATGAAAGAATAAACAGAGAAAATGTTAAAATGTGGATAAAGACAACCACCAATATGCTGGTGTCAAACGTAAAGAGATTAAAGTCATGTCTTCCTAACGTCATGAAGCATTTATTTAAATTTGATCCTGCTGCCCTGCACTGCATTGTAAAAGGGCCTTTGGACAACTGTCTACCAGCAGTCACAGCAAGAGCTTGCACTGCAGTATCTGAATACCGCCTGCAGGAAATTTAAACTGTCCTTGATTTAAAACAATTGAAACTTCTCAATAAAATACAAATAAATTTAATTTCATTTGATGTTACCATTAAATGTTGGAGTATAAGGAATGCTTTCTGAAATACTAGATGGAAGAGATTTCCAGGCTAGCTTGGCATTGTTGTAACTAAGCTACCCTTCAGTAGTGAAATTTCCTCTGATTTCAGTAGAAGAGTTTTAAAGCCAGAACTGAGCACATCTGAAATTCGTTCGTTTGTGGATTCCAGAACTGAGATTCATGTAGTGCTGCTACCCGTTATTCCCTCTCCACAGTACAGCTTTCAGTAGGTATGTTTTTAGGGAAAATAAATATACAACGGATACCACTTCAACTTCTCCAACTCGGCATCCTGTTGACTTTACTGACTGGTAAAACTCTTGCCTGCGACAAGCAAATGAGATCTGGCCTTTGAGTTCATAATATTCCTAACTCTACATGTAAGTTTCTCTAAGGATTCAAGGCAAGTGCAAAATGTCCCTCATCCCCATAACCCTGCAAACAGCATCCCAGGCAACCTGGCCTCCAGCTGTCACTTCAGAAGGGTGCAGATTTCCCATCTCATTATCTGCCAGCCCTCATGGGAGATCTCAGATTTGCAGGACACAGAATCAAGCCCACTATGTTAAGTATAGAAAGACTGTGGTATGTTCAGCAGATTTCACGTTATTTTTACAAGATGTCAGCAGTAAGCAATTACAGCAACGTTCAAATCTGCTTGGCTATTTTTTACATTTAGAAGCTTATCTGAGGTTTACCCAAAGAATTCCATACCCCTGCCCCCCTTTTTTTTAATCTTATCTACTTATTTTTATCATGAATCTATAAATTATTTCTCTGATTCCAAACTCTTGATATGATCTATTTCAACTTTAGCCCAACTACTTCATATAAAATACATTTAAAATACATATATAAATATATATATAAATACATATAAATATATAATATATAATATATATATTTATATATATATGTCTATATAAATATATATATATGTATATAAAATACATTTCAAATACATTTTAATATGTTTAATGCTTATATTAATCACAAAGCAAAGACATGAATTTTGGTGACAAAATCCAACTTTATTTTGTCATGTGCTAGGTACTAAAACTGTGTTCACGCAGAAAAAAAAAAAAAGTATATTTGCAATATATTTTTAATCTCTTTCATTGCTGAAGTCAATAAGCTCTGACCAAAATTGCTTTGGTTAATTCTTTTTTTTCTTTTTCAATCATTGAAGTGTAAAATAGAGGGATTTTAGTTGGTATTAAATGTTAATTCCAATACAAGTATAAATTCAGTGTTGCTTGTGCACCTCTGTACTGTTATATGTGAAAAGAATCACAAAGCAACAGGTGACTTGTATTATTTGACTGGCTATTGCACAAAGTGAAAATATAGTACTGCGTTTTCATTTGGTAGCTGAAGTTATCAAATTTTCAAAATTTCCAGAGGTAAGGTATATAAAATCCATTGAAAGGTACTATTCTTAAAAAATAAAGCAAAGTAAAATCAGCTGTTGTACCCTTCAGTGAATCAAAAAGTGCCTTCTATAATTACATCTGAAGACTTTGTACTTAGTGATATGCATGCAGGTATTTATAGTGAGGAAACAAATAGTAATCTTATTCCTGGCTACTTTTATTAATTTTATTTTAAACCACAGGTCCCAGAATGCACAGAACTAAAAGAGAACGAAAATAGAGGACAAAACATAGAAAGTGTACAGGAAGAACACACTATTTCAAAGCACAGTTTCTTCATTTCTTTCAAACAATTGTCCATGTGCTTTGTTTATGATCACAGAAATTTATCTAGATGCTGTATGTTATCTCCATATTCTATGAGAACATCAACGACAAAACTATTTTCCAAATTCAGTTGACAGAAAGTACAGCATATTATGTCTGGTGAAATGGTACAAGAAGATCCACCATCACTTTTACAATGTGTGGTGTTGGGATTACAGCACAGTCAGGGCAACACTCAGAGCTTATGAAGGTACAAGACCAAAGAGCGACCTGAAAGAACCTACTTTTTGCAGACAAAACATAAAAGTTTTGTTAGCAGTATACGGATCAAGCCCCTTGTCCTCCCAAACTGAGCATCCAAGAAAAAAGTAAATAAATAAACAAAACTCAGAATACCAGAAAATACCTTGCAAAAACAAGAATTTGTGAGGAGTCCTCAGTGAAATCTTTGGCTACGGTACACACAGATGGGGTGGTGGGGAGCAGTAGGAATTCACAGTCAGACAGAGGAGGATGCATCTCTGGTGAGTAATAGATACCTCCAATCTTCTCACAAAAATGAGAAAAGCTACCAATAATACCTGTTAGTTAGCGTGGCTAGCAGCATGTAAAGACCGTAGCACATCAACTCCTAGAAGCAAGTCAAGATCTTGCTCTTAGCAAATTCCTAACCAATACAAAACGTTGCTTTTCTTTTTAATTATCTTCAGTCACAAAGAAAGGAGAAAGTTCAACTAACCCTTTGAATAGAGCATGATGGTACTGGCCACTGCCTCCAGCAAGGCACAGGTTACCCTGCTTCACCTTGGGAAAGCAGTACCTGGATGCAGAACAGGGTGACCAGAAAGCTCATTCTGTCACATTAACAGCTGAAGCTGTTTCACACAGGTGATTTGTTTTGTGGACTCTATGTAGTGCTAAATCTATCGCTACAGTGACCTCCCCCACTGCAGACCTAAGAGTAGCAGCAGCATATTAGGAGCCTGTGACAGATAAGTATGTGTAAGGAACCAGAATTACTCCTGGGACTTTTGGGACTACCAACAAAAAAATGCAAGCTTCTCACTCTGTGGAGTGCTGATATCCATAAAGCTGCTGAATAGGCTGACAGTAAACTTCCCATTCCATCTATGGGATAAGAAAGCCATGAGACAAGAATGCTGAATGGAAATCTCTTCTAAGGTACACGATATAGTTGTCCCGCTGTCTTGAAAAGGGAACAGGTTGAGCGGAGAGTAACAACAAAGTATAACACTGGACATAATCCTTAGTTTCCTGTTTCTGAATCTGAAATCCATGTCGTTAAAAAGGCCATGTTTTCAGAGATTATAACCACCAGACAACTGAGCATAGATATTATCTGGTTTTGATGTATTTGCAGCTTTTCTGCAGAACAATTAACACTTTCTAGATCTCAGTTTAGTTTGCCTCTTGCTGGAGAACATGAGTGTGATATTCCACATGATGCCCAGAGACATGCACCAAAGTAATTCACAGGTTCTACAAACAGCCTAAGCTCCAAATGAGAGAAATTCTCATCGAGAAAAAACATCTGGAGCTTGGAGGGGCAGTGTGTGGTTTTTCCAGCCTTTTAATGAGGTAAATCAAACTGTCAGGAAAGGCAAGAGATACGAAAAGATCTCTGCTGCAGACACCTTTTGGATCTTTTTACTGTATCTTAGCAAGGTACACAAAGAAAACATTCAGTGTTCCCATTTACAACTAAAGACTCACTTCCCCTATACACTCTACAAACACCAGAAATACAATTTCCCAGAGACAGACACTAAAGGAAACAAAATGAGAAGACAGAAGCAATGATTAAACATGCTATCAGCATGCAATCAGCATGCAGGCACATTATTATTTCTTACTAACAGTTAATTTCCTTATATGTTTGCTTAGTCCTGAAAAAAAAAATGCATTTTATTGAAATGCTCATTAGCTTTTTTCATATTCCTTTTTCTTTTTTTTTTTTTCTTTTTTTTTTTTTTTCATAAATCAAATGCATTTTATGTATATGGATGTATTGGGATTTGAACTTTTTTTTTTTTTTTTACTACTGTAACAATAGTGAAAGCCTTCATTAATTATGTTCAGCTTTTGCCTCTTTCAGTTCTCTAATAATCAATTTTCTAACAACTCCTCCCTATTTAAATACTTTGTTACAATGTTTATACATTTATTTTATATAATTGCTATTTTTGCTTTGCATAATTGTTTTTACAAGTACTTATATATGAGAACAAGCAAAATAACACCTAAAGACTTTCAAACAAATCAAAAGCATTTTAGCTAAAATGCAAACATTTAATAAATTTGGCAGATTTCCCCCTGAAGTCTATGATTTGTTATGATTTTGAACATGTTTTAAACTATTACATTTATGCATTATTTATGTGACACCTCTACCCCACACTGTCACAAAATTACAGTCTAAGCTATTGCAAGAAATGCTTACCAGTATAACAACAAACACAAGTCAGAAGTGACAATTGCTGTGTTCACCCATGAACAAACAGCATTTACTACTACACTTATGACTTTTTCTGTTATCTTTAATGAAGATAAAATTGAAAAAATATATATTTTATATCTAAATATATGACATACCACCAACCTCTCCAGCTTTGCATATTTTCATGGTTGAAGAATAAACTCCAGAAAATATTAACCACCCACAGAGATCACCTTGACATGCTTTTGCTGCAGAAAATAGAACATTATACAAACTACTGAAGCCTGAAGCATACTCAAAACATCACATCCTATTTGTAAAATGCACAGAAGGAATAATGGGATCAGTGAGAACATTTAAAAAGTAATGTGTTATATTCATTTTTAGCTCTAGAAAACGAAGAGGGTTCTCAAAAAGGAGGCATACACACTTTGCAAGAAGCTCAGACTATGCTGAGCATAGAAGACTATATTCTTGGACAAATCCTGCTTAGTTTCACCTAAAAACTAAGCCATTAAAGACAAAGCCATTAAAGAATAAAACAAAATCACGTTCACATAAAATAGGCCTACCTGATATAAATACCAGAGGACAAGCTACTGGACAACCAGTATGAAAAACTGGCAGTCATGTCAGAATTTACCAAACCCATATTTGAAAGGGATTTAATATTCAAATTAACTTACTTTGAAGGAAAAGAACATTGGTAAAAGCCTTTATGTTAGATATAAATCTAAAAATTACATTATACATCCAACTATGCCTGCTCGTGAATTTACAGAAACCAGTGTGAATGTCTGAGATGTACTTCTGCCTCTCTCACAGATTCATATTTCACTGCTTTTGTGCAAGAACGAACCCCTTTAAATCTCTAAAACAGTTCACATTTTGGACAGAACTACAGATTTCAAGCTACTACTATTAATATTACCGCTTTCCTTTTGAAGTTCTTACTGCTCTTCCCACCTCCTGGGAGGTAGGAGTTTACAGACCTACAGACTTTAAGGTTTGTAAACTACTCTGGTGGAGGAAGGAGAGGACTGACATGGAAAGAGCTAACGATATTCAAGGAGAAGCCAGATAAATTTCTGGAGGTTACAAGATGGATTGTATGGAAATTGGTAGATTTAAGTGTTGCTGTGCTAGAAAACCACCCTTTTTCACTGTATGTTTCATGCAACATTTATTTAGGTATTTTGTTGCATCATTAGTACAGGTGTCAAAACTGAGGTTTTCCAGATCACTAAAGCTACATGCAAGTGAACTATAATTACAATAGCTTTTAGATGTCCTTTGTATTTTCTATGCAATCTGTTTTTATTCTTCAGACTGTCACTCTGCCTATGCTGTAGAAGTCAGTAAAGCTAAAAAGTTTAATCCAGGACTCTGATTGGAAACAGGATGGGTACTATAATCTGATATTCTTGCCTGCCTATTTCCTGCTGTCACTGAATGCCTAAGTGTATTTGTGAGTACTCTAAGTTTTCTATCACATTTTCCCTACCACACTTTACATGTTACACCTGATCTACATTACGTACCACCTACTGCAGACTGTGAGATCTTTGAGATGTGCCTTCTTATTTGGGAGCAAACATACTTAGGCACTTAAGCGAGACACAAATCTTGAACAAGAATGTTTCAACAGGGAAAAAAAAAAAAAAAAAAAAAAAGGAAAAAAAATGTCCATTGTATTTATCTCACTACAACCCAAAATTCAGTGCTTTCTCACTTCCACAGCTGGTGTCTCCAGATGCAACCAGCAACACCATTAAAGACCATTAAGAAGAACTGGAACAGCAGCAGCAGGACCAAAATGTAAGTACCTCTGATAAATACCTCTGAAAAAGTAAAAAATGAAACTATGACAACTGCTGCTGCCCCACAAACATCTGTATCTCTGAAGTCAGCATACTATGTTGCACATCGATTAAATTAACTGGAGTATCCATGAGCTAAACAAAGTAATATTTGAACAAGCTTGGTTACTGCTTGGTTTATTCATTCCATGCCCAAGGAAAGCTGAAATAACATGAGATCAATTTGAAATTATCAGAAAAAGTGTCTCTCAGATGCATATTTACTAACGATTTGTTGGCTTGCTTTTTGCTCTATCCTTTCCTTTCTTTTTTTATGAAATAACTCACCAACATGATCCTCAAGATCCTTTCAAAAACTGAAGTCAATATATTTCACAATTTCACAGGTTTTCACAATAATCAGATGATTTTTTAAGTAAGTGATTTCATCTGTCATTTTCAGTGAAAACAAAAACTATCTTTCAGAATGACAAATGAAGTAAAATAATGTAAAAACTTCAGAAATTTCATAAACACATTCTGTCAGTAAGATCTACTATTCATAAAGTTTACAGGTGGGAGAAAAAAAGAACCACTCAGAGCAGATCCCTTATAAATTCCAATTACGCTTTTGTTTTTTAGAATATAGCTCACACATTTTGGCAAAGCTTCACTCACCGTGTAAATTTCCGAAGTAATGTACTGAGTGAAACAGGTGTATGAACCATTTTATGAAGTAAAATTCTATGAGCAATTAGCTGCTGAAGTGTCATCAGTCAGATACCGAGAGCTCTTTCACGTGCATTGTCACTGCACTCTTAGCAAATCCTCAATGTAGTCATTAGGGAGGAAGAAAATTGAGACTTATCTCAACAGAAGAGGCACACAAAGCATTTAGAAAAAGCTGCACACAAAACGTGGTGCAACATGAGTTCAATTATCTCCTTATGCTACAGTATGAGCATGCAGGATGTGAAAACAGTAGGGAAACGGAACGAGTGCTAAGATACTGTCTGCACAATATAGACAGCAGTTAGGTAAAGGACATAATAAACCTTATCTGAGTACTGTAGTAAAAAAAAAAAAAAAAAA
This sequence comes from Anas acuta, assembly GCF_963932015.1. Classification (NCBI taxonomy): domain Eukaryota; kingdom Metazoa; phylum Chordata; class Aves; order Anseriformes; family Anatidae; genus Anas; species Anas acuta. The sequence goes on along the minus strand of NC_088979.1, from coordinate 177,372,303 downwards.
GGAAAAGGAGGAAAAAAAAAGCCTGAGGGTGAGGCATGTCAGGGCACCATTGCCTGGAGAACAGGTTTGGAGGATTATGTTGGACCCCAGACCAAAGTCCTCTATTGTCAGAAAATTGAAAAAGAAATTGTTAGCTTTTTGAACATTTTTTTTTCAGTTTGGGTGCTCACTTTATTATTATATTTTTATATATTTAACATATTTGAATAAATATAGTTGAATTGAAGTCTTCCTTTTACTCTAATTATACACAAAAAGTTCTTGAACACTAGCAGTTTATCAATATTTGAAAATATTCAAATATCAATTCAAAGTAATCTATTGCTACAGTTGTAAACTGTGCTTAAAAGCTAGAATCACAAACCCTGACTGTTAGTGAAGTAGTGGCAGATTGCATTTTACTGTATTAGGTCCTTGTATTGTGAAAGCAGTATCCAGCACAAGAAGGACCAGAGGTCTAACTAAACAAGCCACAAGGCTTCGGTCTCAGCCAAGCGTTAGCCTTGCTGCCTGTTTGTAAACTACTGAGAACCAAATTAAGAACATTACTTTGGGTGGAAAAAAAGAAAGGTTAACTTGTAATCAAAACCTAGCAGAGATTGCTATCACTATAGCAGTTCTATTTTCAGTCACAAAAAATATCACTGTTCAACACTGTCTAGTTATGGCTCAGCAGAGTATTTACAGACAGGCAGCATCTTTTAGGAACTAATACAATGCTTAAATAGAAATAATAATGTTCACAATAATTAAATAGGATTCAGTATCTGATATAAACATTACAGTGAAGTTTCCGTTGCCTGGCTATGGGGCACAGTCATTTAGTTCTTCACATCATTTCCTGCTGTTTTCCAAATACAACCAGGGAAAATTCCTATAAATTTCTATAGAAAAATACTGTTTCATAACTGTAAGCAGAGAACATGAATTGAAACAAGTATTATATTGACCAAATTCACAAAAATGACAAGCATTTGTCCTCAAACAATAATCACAGCATGGCTAAGATCATGTTGAAATCATGATATGCAAAGATTTTTTCCAATTATTTTCAAGAAAATTCACAGCACTAAGAACATTCTTCTGCATGAGCTAGTATCATCAGCCTGGTTTAAAATTACTTCTGACTTCAAGTATCTCTAGTAAAACTCTTATGTTGGCCGCCAAATCATGGCTGTAACAAAAGAATTCTCTAACCAGACTATGGAAGGTTAAAAAAAAAAAAAAAAGGACTTTTCTGAAGAGATTTACCACAGACCCTGACAGTGGTCTGAACTGCTTTCTGAAGGAGCCTATCTCCAGGGATTATTAACAGAGTTTATGTAAACCAGTCTCCTAGTCTAGAATTAGGCTGTGAAAAGACACTATTTTTCCTTGCAAATAGACATTTCAAAATAGCAACAACTGAAGTTGTGTTTTCTTTTAAAAAGTTGAGAAGGCAATAAAATACTTCTTTCACATCTCTGTTAATATGAGACTTTTGATCTTTATACTTCTTTCCTGTGGCATCTTTACTTAAAAAAAAAAAAAAAAAAAAAAAAAAAGATCTTCACATAACAAGCAATGTGTTTACTGCTTCCAGCACAGAAAACCATCTGCTTATTATCTCTGATAGTATGAGCTTTTCCTTTTTTTCTCTGCTAGGCCATCATAACACCGCAATGCCAGGACTGCTCAGAGGTGTACCCAGGACAGCACATGAAAATGCAGAAAGAATTTTGCAGTAGTAAAAGACTATCCCAATGCCACCTTTAGAAGACTTCCCAACAGGTAGCATTGGTGAGGTGGAAGGAAGGCTGAAAGATGATAATCTGTGCTTTTTTGCTCAGTTTACCTAGCTGTTGCAGATACACTGCTCCCTGCCGTTATCACTGATTTTTTTTTAGTAGTGCTGCACTGAAACACTGTTACAGGATACAAGGCTCTCTATTAGGAGATATGTCCTCAATGTCAAATACCTCCATAAAAGTAGAAATTATCCAAATACAGGTCTTCCATGCACATCTAACAACTCAGATACTTGAACAGATGTTCTGGTATTAAGCATGTTTTGTGTCTATATTACAAACCTTACATCTGGTATATAAACAAATGTGTTTGTGTAACCATTACTGCTTACATCTGCCTAGTTTAAAACGCTGACTAAAAACGCCTCCTGTAAAATTTTGTAATGATTCTCTACTCTTCATCTGTATATATTTACAACACATATCCATAAAGTCAGTTCAGTTAATCAGGACTTGACTTACCACTAAATTCTAACCAAATACTTCAAAAACACAAGTGTCAACTTTTCAAATAGTAAATGGTAAACAACAATATGAAATATTTATAGCTCAATACAGCTCATCAAAAATGTCTGTTTCCCCACATACATCTGTCACTTCTTATCACTCCAATAGTACAACTTCATGTTGACACACTGCACTGACATACAGCTTTAAGTTGGAATGCAAAAGTTTTTTGACAGTCTTGTATGGAGATTGTTTGAACTGGTTTTAAATAGACAATATATGAGTGAATATGTACATTCCTTTCCAATTTTAGTTAAATCCAAGCTATAAGCTATTTAATTAAATATATATATATATATTATTTTAGACAGAATATACCGTATTGGGTTTATGTGGTAAAGTTTTGGTAATGGGGGGCTGCAGGCATGGCCTCTGTGAGCAGAGCCCAGCAACTCCTCCAGGTCAGATCAGAGCCAGCTCCAGACAGCTTCAAAAGGGATCCACTGCTGGCCAGAGCTGAGCCAATGAACGACACTGGTTGGGCCTCTGGGAGAGCAGATTTAGGTAAGGGGGGAAAAACAAAACAAAACAAGAATAAACAAAAACAACAAACAAACAAACTGCTGCAACACAGCAGCTGGGAAAGTGAGGAGCCAAAAGAGGTGAGAGAACCAGCCCATCAGGCAGTGTAGTAGGAGGGCAGGAGGTGCTCCAGGCACGCAGCAGCAGTTCCCCTGCAGCCTGTGGAGAGGCCCCTGGTGGAGCAGGCTGTCCCCCTGCAGCCCATGGGTCCCACATGGAGCAGATCTCCACGCTGCAGCCCCCCCATGGGTGGAGGAGCCCCCGGTGGAACAGGTGGATGTGGCCTGGAGGAGGCTGCGGCCCATGGAGAGCCCCCGCAGGAGCAGGCCCCGGGCCAGATCTGCAGCCCATGGAGAGGAGCCCGCGCAGGAGCAAGGGGCCTGGGGGAGCTGCCGCCCACCCGTGGGGGACCCGTGCTGGAGCAGTTTGCTCCTGGGGTATGGACCCCATGGTACAGAGCCATGCGGGAGCAGTGCTTGAAGAGCTGCTGCCTGTGGGCAGCCCCCGCAGGCTCAGTTTGGGAAGGACGGCATCCTGTGGGAGGGACCCCACGGGGATCAGGGGCAGGGAGTGGCCGTGAAGGAGCGGTGGAGACAAAGCATCATGGACTGACCGCAGCACCCATTCCCTGTTCCCCTGCTCTGCTTGGGGGGAGGACATAGAAGAGGGTGAATGGGGGGAAGATGTTTTTAGGTTGACTTTAGTTCTCACTGCTGTAGTCTATTACCAATAGGCAATAAATTATATTAATCCCCCTCATGCCGAGTCTGTTTTGCCCATGATGGTAATTGCTGCTCTCCCTGTCCTTATATCAATCAATGAGTCTTTTTTCATTGTATTTACTCTCCCTGTCCTTCTGAGAAGTGAGAGTGGCATGATGGAGTTTAGTTGTCCTTCACTACACATACATAACAACAAGTAACTACAGAGAAGATACTGCACTAACGTGTGCTATACTAAAAACTTCAAAACTGAATGAAAGATATTTAAGATTACTTTTGAAGCTTTAAAGAAAAATAGGCCATTGAGAAAAGGCAGTATATAAGATATATTTGGAGAGGATGCAGTCCTATCATCGATAGTGCTGCTACAAATTCTTCTTAGGGCTAGAGGAACAGAAGTTCCATGGCAAAATTATTTATCTACATTTTAAAAAATTTTGAAGACTGATCAAACCAGAAATCTTTAGAAATATCTTTAAAAAAATGCAGGAATTACAAAAAATGCAGCAAAAAGGAGTTGAACTTAATGAAGACATGAAAACACACAACTGGAAACTGACTGATGACACAGATCATTTGTCATCTAAATGACAATCAGTTTCTCTTTGAATAACAATAATTAACCAGGTGAGGATGCAAAAGGCAGTATTACTACAGCTTGCTCAGGAAAATAGTTAGAAAAACTAATGGTATAAAAGCATTTTAAAGAGTATCAATGCACGAAGAATGGACTAACAACTAAAAGCTTTTTAAAACACAAAAGCAAAGAAAAGTGAGGACCAAATGGACATTTGCTACAACCTTTTTTCCAATAACTGTGATTTTTAGGATTCTGAGGTTTTGCAAGGTCTTATTTTCAGACCTAAAAAAATGGAACAAAATGATTTGTGGAAATTACTTCCTAAGCACTACAGCATTACATCCTTCTGCACTCCATGCCTTACCTGGGCAAGAAACAGAAAGGTAACCTAACAGCTATGTGAGACTTTATTTAGGTAAAGCCTAGCTGGCTGAGGCACTACAGGCATCAGTAATATCAGCAAATATCATACCCAGCCAGATCACCAGTAAAACCAGTACGTTTTGATAAATAAAATAAAATAAAATAAAATAAAATAAAATAAAATAAAATAAAATAAAATAAAATAAAATAAAATAAAATAAAATAAAATAAAACAAAATAAACTTCTTAATCTGGGACATGCATCCACAACTATTTTTACTCCCACTTCAAAACAGTTTTGCAATGTTTGATCTTAGTTGCTTATGGCTATTCAGACAATATTGTTAGGAGAGAAATTTGAGGCTTTTCTATGCAGAATGGTTACTCCCCAGTTGATGGCCTTTTTCAGGATTAAATCTCCTCTGCCACGTAACATTTCATGTAATTTTCACTTTACAGCTATGAGATAAACTATCTCATCCTCCATCCTCCTATATACCTTTACCGAATATCTCATGCTCCACATATTGGATCCACCTTTGATCCTATCTCTTTTTTAATCACATTGAGGCTCAGCGTAGAAGTAGCTAGTTCATACAGTTCCAAAACTGGTATCTTAGAACAACTATTTTGTCACTTGTCCAGATGTCAATAAACTTTCTGATGACGTCTTATTGTTACTGGCAAGAATATTAGTGCTCTACATTATGCCTGGCCTAAATCTCAGCCATTACTAGCAGAGTCCCCATGTTACTTATAACTAACTGCATGATAAATGAAGCTGGATATAACCTTCAAGATGATTTTCTTTTCCAACAAATATAGAAAAGATTATAGGATGGGGAAAATATAACACTAAAAAAAAAAAAGCAGGAAAGAAATGAACAGAGGAGCAACGCAACACAGGTACTCAAGGCAGGTAAGATTTTCACAGGTATTTCAGCTGGATAGCAACTTCAAGCAATATAGTTTTATAAGTGTTTATTAAAAAAAAGAAAGGAAGGAAAAAAGCTTCAGGAAAATAAATACAGTAGGGACTCTGAGTGAGGCAAATCAGAATGCTGCTTGGGGTCTTTCCTTCAAGTCCAAAGGGCCTTTTTTTATTTTCTATATGAAAAGCAGAAAAGAAAAGAAAGTGAAATAAATAAATAAAGCCTTCCAGTCTTAAGCACACACAAGCATTCGCACACATACACACACCAATGACTTCAGAATGGAATGAACTTCAGTATACAGTTAGAAATCCTACAATCTTACTGTTAATCCATATCACAACCATTTTATTTAGCTCCCCATACATTACTTGTTGCTCCAAAAACAACTCCAAAATTTTTCTCACTTTTACGAATAGCTGTAACATCATAATTTAACATACAACCTTGTAAATATGCCATTTGATACTTGTAGTAAATTCAGTAAGTTTTGAGCAAGAACTTCAAATTTCTCATTCTACATAAACAACCAAGCTCTTTTGCTATTTCATGAAATCTTAGCTGGAATTTTATTTAATGAGTATGTTCTTATTATAACATATAATGACTATGCATATTTTTTCATGTTTTAGAACAAAGAAAGCAAAGCAAAGTAACAATTTAAGAAATGACTTTGCTACTGTATAGGTAAGGATTGCCAATGAAATAAAAACTTACCAAAAGTAATGTTCAAAAAACTAAAAGGCTGACACAAGAGGTGCTTTACAAAAAATAAGACTGAGAGCTTCCAGAAATGCAGAAAATGGTTAAGTTAAACATAATAATGACATCTATGACATTTTAATTTAAAACGTTACTGGGAGTGATAGATAATGAAATTGCATATATTTGACTTTTAAAACTTGAGACAAAATAAATAAATGAATGAATGAATAAATAAACAAACTAAAGATCCTTCCAAATAAAATATAACAGATGGCTGAGAAAATCAGCTTTTTAAACTTTTAGAACCAGGATTCTTCGCAGTAAATTTGTTCCTGTTTAAGAATGTTGCAAAAGTACAGCCACTAAGTGACCAGGGCAAAAAAGGAAGAACTGCCAGTAATGGAATACTATAACCCACACCTCACAGAATTTAAGCTATATGGATGAGGAGGAACATTCACTGAGCTTCGAATTGCAATACGGCATGCCATTGAAATGAAACATGGATACAGTCAAAGGGGGTTTACTTCATAAGTGGAATTTGGACCTATTCTGTGATTTTAAAAGAAAGGCAGTTCTTCACATGAGGAAAACACACTTTCCAGATACAGATTTAATCGCCATTTTGATAAAATACCTTAAAACTATTATCAAACAATAATACTATGTAATTACCACATATTACCATGTCATAAAAGTAACTGAGAAGCAGAGGGATCAACAGATGATAGAACACTCAATGTCTAACCTCTGACCATGGCCAAATATATAACATGCAAGCGTCTAACAGCTCTTTTTGGTTCACGAATATGTGATAACTTCTGTGAAGCAAGAAGACCATGCTACCTTTTATCCTAGACAGATGTTAGTAAACGGCGATACACTAGTTTAGTTACACAGGAGTATCTTTATCCTATATGTATTCAAATGTATTAATTTTGGTTGTGTCCTTACACATTAAAAAACATTGCGCAGCAAAATCAACCTGATTCTGGCCAGTCTGTACTGCCCCGCATTGCCTGCAGTGGCCAAGACCATGTCAACAATTTGCTGCTGGCACTATGTCCTCTTTCCCTCTGTCTCCAGCCCTTCCTCCTTTCCCCTCCTCTTTAGTCTATGCCTGCATCAGCCCCTACTCCAGCAGGCTCAGAGGGAAAGAGCTAGGATCCTACCCGACCAAGCCCAGCTTGGTGCCCAGAAAAGGGACAGAGCATGGGACAGCCATGAATTGCAAAGGCCTCATGTCATTGCAAAGGCACAGAAGGTCTGCTGAGAAACAGGATCCAAAAAGGGAGAGAAGTCTTGCCTGGACAGAGTCTGGTCCTCCAGTGAGATCAACTCAGCTGGGGAGAAGTAGCAGTTTTACGAAAGGAGAAAGACCCTATCATATCCAACTGGAGGCCAAAACTTCCACTCTTCTGTATTGCAACACCTGCTACTTTATTTATAGAAAATATAAAATAAAAAATCTAGTCTATCACTGCTTACAGAACAAGAATTCAATACAATCAGAAATACAGCTACCCATCAACCGGGGACCTAATGAGAGAGCAAGATTATTTTTATTTTTTTTTTTTTTGAATGATGCTCTAGACAACATGTAGAATAACAGTGCCAACTCTTATGGTAATAGGATGACAGGAAAGTTTAAAGTACAGCTTGGCAGCAGACTTAAGTCTAAAGAGAAGGCAGCATTTCCACTCTTCAAAATTCCTCAAAAGCAGGCAGCAAGTTTGAGTAAGTTAATGAAATGTGAATCATACCAGGAAGAATTGCCTATGACATATACTCATTGAACAAAACTTTACAAAGTGAAAAAAAAAATTATGCTATGAAAATATGCAGAGTTATACTGAGAATACAAAGGAACCCTTTTAGTATTTCCATATAAGCTTAAGGACAGGAAAGTGTAACAAAGATAGGTATAAGCACAGACAGACCCACTGCTCTTGGACAGCATTAACTAAAACATTGTTAATTGTTTGAAGGACAAAGACATTTGTTGAAAAATATTCCTTTTCTGCAACCAACTTCTCTCAGATGGCTAAACCAAATATGAAGGAACATCATAATAGAAACAAGATAATAATCTGTACTATTTTCTGCTTAAGATGATATGCCTCAGTCTGCCTGCTTATGGCTAATTCTTTTGTCTTTCTGATAAACAATAGATTGGAAATCTTTGGTAGTATCTACAGCATGCATGCAGGTGTGTATATGGAAGTTTATATGATATTAACATGTACACACATGAACAACATTACTGAAACAAAAATAAGTGAAGCTGAAACAATTCAGTATTGGAAATATAGGAAATGTCTGACAAGGCAGAAATATAATTTATTTTACAACCAATGATACTTTTATTACTTTTCACCCAGAAGAAAGGGTACTGTACTTACAGAAGCTTAATTAAACCTGCAATGTTTTTTTTTACTGATTTTGTAAATTGTTGTTCATTACTGGAGCAAACACAGAATGCCACCCTCCTCAGGACTTGCATGTCTTTGGATGTTACACCGCCGTAGTTTCACTCCAACTGTGCTAGAAATTATTTTCAGCTGGCCCAGAGGCATTGTAGAAAGCTCTGTGCCGCCATAAGCAAGACCAATATTTGATAGCTAACTTAGGATTCCTGCTGCCTGAACTGGTAGAGAACAAGCATGTGGTAGAAGTGATGAGCTTGTTCTCCCGAGGGTAGGGTGCCAGCTGCACTATAAAAGAGAGATAGTGTGGAATTAATAGTGGCCTCACAGGCAGGCTGTATATTTCTCCTTTCAACAGAAAAAGTCATGCCTTAATGGAAGCTGGAGTGGAGTAACGAAGACTCAGAATGCACAAAAGATTGGCAAAATGAATTTATTGCATTTTTGCATACTTTAGTCTCACTATTGCAGGATGCTTTACAGATGTTTTAAAGGATTGTCTGTGGCTAAAGAAACCTATCATTTGAGGACAAACTGCTGCAAAATTGCTACAGAAAAGGTGACAATAGAAGCAAATTATGTATATGGAAAAAATTGATTTATGAATGCAAGAAGGAAAAAGTGGGCTTAGGAGAAGAATGCAGGAGCAAATGCAGCAGAAGCTTTGCTGAAGTTCCTTCATGAGTGCAAGGCTTCAGAAAGTACGCGTGAGAGAAATTGTCTTCAAATATGTGGACAAGCCTGGAAACACTAGCAAAGCAGAATGAACAGTCATGGCATAAACCTTGATGATAGAAAGTAAGCACTGAATGACAAGGTTGAAAGACCAGTTTCAAGAGGTTGGGGGCATCACTAACAAACTTTATCCAAAAAAAAAGCAATGTAGCATTGATACTTCATTTGGTTCCATAGACCATTTCCCACACCCTCAAAATTAACCACTGGACTGCTCACCACATTTAGAAGGTACCCCTGTAAAGATTTGTAAGAGGTAGCTTTAATATGAGGCCGAGGCCTTAAGAACAATATAAAATTGGAAGGGATACAAAAATGTAAGCAGGCTAAAAGGAAGCATTCATTGACTACATTTTGCTTGAAGGGAGACAATCTGATTTGCAAAACAACGAAAAAGAATCAAAGAAACTGCAAAAGTTAGGACAGAGGCAAGAATATCAGAATGTGAAATTTAACAGAGGCATGGAAGGAAAAAAAAAAAGCAGATCTGAAATATTAGAGGGGGGAAAGGAAAGGTGCAAAAACTGGTTCTGGTCAGGATGTATGAAGCATGAGGAAAGTAAGAGTAAAAAAATAACCTTGAGTCACTGAATCTGAGTGACAAGAAGGATAATGTTCTTGTCATTTGTGACAGAAAAGGAGAGATGTGGATAGAGTTCTGTTTTGAAATGATAAGATAATTAAAAGACATCATGTTAAAGATCCAACCTGAGACACAGGATTAGATGGAAAGAGCAGTAACACTGGTGGAAAGAAAGGTTTACAAGCAATCTGTGTAGTCATAACAGTAAGAGCAATGCAAGTGGCTAACTCACCAAAAAAAAAAAAAAAAAAAAAAAAAAAGAATAAAACAAAAAGAGCAAAAGTCCAAGGACATGGTCCTGGAAAATTCCAGGATGAAGCATGAAAGGGGAGAAAGCAGATACACTGAAGAGAGCAGTGAAGAAGTCATAAGTGAGAAAAGAACCAACAAGATTATCTCAAAGTGACTGTGAAGATACTAAAATGCAATTGAATCATGCAAAACTAGTAATGTGACATGACAGAGGCAAGCGCTACACTAAGAACTAAACAAGAGTAAAGTTATTCAGACTACTAGCAGTTTTCCCATGACACAGTAAGGCAGTACATGCAAATGTAGATAAACATTAAACATCATCCAAATGTCAACTCCATTGTATACAAGGAGCTGAACCATGAAGAGTAGATCAGTTGCTTTGATGGTGGTGATGATTCTCCTCCTGGTTCAAAACCTGCACCAAGCATCAGTAGGTGAAACATCAGAATCAAAGACTGATGCTCCTTCCATTTTTATTTCCTGTTTTATGATTACATTTGCATATGGGTTAATTCTGCATGTGGGAGTTTGGAGTTGCCAGTGAAGAGAACTATTGACACTGGGTTCAATGCTGTAACCAGAGGATAGTCTAGGTAAAAGTGCTGATAATGCCTCCTTACGCCATGATGTTTTCTCAGTGCTGCACAGGTACTCGTGTAAATCTCTCATAAATATGATAACTGAATAAACCTCCAAACAATAAACAACTTACTACTGATTTTCACTGTATTTGTCACCTTTAAAAGAGACTACTTAGCAACCCAACTCACCTATCTTTTTAAAACACGAACACTACCAAATAAAAACATTTTGCAAGATGCAGAAGATGCTACACTAAAGATCTGCCTTCATGGGGCAATGTATTTTGCAGTGACCCAGGTAAGACAGGGTACACAGGGTAAAACATTATTTCCATAAGCAATGGAAATAATGTGTTCTTTTTGTTGCTAAAATGAGCTTGGTCCATGCAAAAGTTGTCAGACTACTAAAACCAGGAAGTGAAATAAATTCCTTACGCACTGTGTGGGTGTTGCAGGGCTGTGGTCATGGTAGCTCCCATAACTACACTGCCAGTTTGTCTCTTTTATGGCTGGAAGAAGATACACTATGTAAGCCAGTTTATACCTTACCTTCACTGCTAAAAAGGTAACAACTTTGTAAATTAGTGGTAGATTACTGTTATGTGGATATAGTGATGGAACATTAAGTTTGACACTTTTTGCTATGGGTTGTTCTTGACAGTTGCAGAAAGGACAAGCTAATGAACAAATATTTTTAAGCTGAAATCTTAGGACAGGAGATCACTGGAATGGTCTTACCTTCTCTTATAATAGTTGGCCTATCTGTAGCTTTGAACAAACTTAAAAGTGAGAATATTGCAGGAAGAGATTTAAGCAAAAACAGAAAGTGAGATTCTATGTCAGAAATCAAATTATTGAAATTTTTGATCAAGTTCTCTCTCAAATTTGCTTTAAAATTATCCAGCTACAACAGAACTAAAACAAGTCCTCATGTTAGGACAGAACTTCTTCAACAAGGAAATGGTCAACATTTTCTTCAGAAACTGACTTTATGCTTGCCTTTCAGCATTTTTATTAAGGACTTAGTAACTATGAAACTACTGCTGAAAAATATGCGGGGCAGCCAGGTGAGATAGAATGGTAAGATGCTGACAAGGCAGTCATAGCAGGCAGCACTTCCCAGCCCCTGCAACATGCAGCATGAGAGAGATGCAGCAAAGAGCGAACAATACATGAACCATCTATCACCCAGAAACCAAACAAATAGTTTTTAGTTGGTTGTGCAGAGAGAGGTGAAATCAGAAAAAATGTCACTGAGCTGATCACTTAGCAAACTGGATCCTTCCTAAAAAAAAAAAAATATTTAAAAAAAAAATCATAAGAGAGCCAGAAGCTATTTTAAAGGTCAAATTTCTACAAATGAAGGATCTGCAAATGCTGCAACACAAGTGGCTGTGACAGAAAGGATTCCAGGTTAATCGTCCATTAGTTAAGCAAGCAAGCAAGCAAATATCAGGATTTCTTAAGGCAAAATTGTGGCAAAAAAAAATGTAGCATAATTCTTTAAGTCAGTTCTTGCACAGCAAACCTGGCTTGTGGGACAGGCTGCAGAATCAAAGGATTTTTTTTTCCCTTAACGTTTCAGCTTCAGGTGAGATTTACAGCATGCCTTCTTAGCCCATGTGCTTGAAAAATTACACAAACTTGTTCAATTCAGAACCCAAATTAAATATATGTATATATATAAATGCCGTAAGAAATGCAAGCTTTTATCGGTCTACAAATTACAGAAACATATCCTCCATTTTGTATGCAAACTTTTTTAACAGAGAACTTAGCTTGAAGCCTAATATTGTTTTGCTCGGCAAAATTAAATCACAGACATCTAGAGACTATCCTTTCCCCTCAAAAACTTCACAACATAAACGTTAAAGGTTCCTTCTCTCAGTTTTCAGCAGACCAACTTATAATTATCCCTTTCCCCAAGAGCGTAAAGGAAATAATTGCCAAATTAAAGAACTTGTGTAAAATCAGACTGAAATCATGCAGAAAACAATGTATTTTTCACAGACTATGAAGAAAGATTGGACCTGCATGGCTATGGCTTCTCTTGTTTCCCAGTTAATACGTAACTATATTTTCTAACACTTATGAAACACAGTCTGACCTGTGGAGCACCACACCATCCTGGCAATGCCAAGACACGGGTATGTGCAAACCACACAGTACTGCACTGGCAGTGCTCAGCCCCTCACCACCCTCTCACCCAGCACGTACCCTCACACAGGTCATGTAGATAACATGCAGCATGGCTCACCCCTTCCTTGGTCTCCAGTGACACAGATGTGGTGCCTGTTAAAAGGAGAGACCAAGGATCTTCCTCCTATGACTGCCTAATGATACCCCAGGACATACTGCACTCTGGCTGAAACACTACTGCCAGGAGTGAGCCTTCTTTCCTGGTGGAGGGTCTCTCTTCCAGAAACAACCTTCTTCTTCTTCTCTGCAAACAGATAAGGCTCTGTCCCTTACTCATATTTGGTATAAGTAACAAGTGGGATGCTGGGTAACCCAAATTCACTCTGGTGTGCCTAAGAGAGAAGGACTTGCCAAGCCACACCAAGAAAAAAAAAAACAGTATTTTCCAACTATTTTCAGTCCTGCTCCTTCTCTCCTACAATTTTACTGAGCAAACTGAACTTCACACCAATTCTACTCAGTCTTTCAGTACTATTGAAAGTCACTTAGTTCCATACAGCAACACATTTAGCATGAACTTTTCAAAAGGTGGTTGGGAAGTGCTATTTTCAACTTGAAAATTACTATATGTGTGTAGCATCCACAGCTTCAAGAAAATGTGACAGGAGTTTCATTAATATAACAAGATGTGATTGTTACTCTTAAATTTTGCTTAGATGCTAACTTTTCCAGTTTTAAAAAGCATTATTAAAATGTATTTATTCTTCAGCTATTTTTAATCATAATATTCAATTGAAGCTTGGGTCAAAATAAATAACCTGGCCCAAGGGCCTAATTTGCAGTGAGGTCCTATTTAAGAGTTTGCTGATAACCTCATGAAGAAATAATTAGAACATTTAAAGTGACAAATTAAAGCCATTGCAATTAGCAATAACCCTCATGATTACTTAATATTTTCTAAGTGCTTTTGAGAAAGCAATGACAGGATTTTATGCTACAAGATAAAATTCTATTCATGTGGAGAAGTGAATTACATATGTTTACCATATTAAACAGGGAAAAAAAATAAGATGGAGTAAAAGAATATTAATACATCATCACTAGGGAGTATTGCCTAAGTAAAATATCCACCCTGTCATTGGGTTCTGTCATGGTAGGCTATGAGTCCCAAGCTTATGCTGTCAATGCACAGCCAAAACAGATCTCAATTTCTATCTTTAAAAGCCATATATGATAATTTAAACCAATTTAAATTACATCTGATCAGAGAAACAAGTTTAGAAAACTGTTTTTCATGCAGAATTCTAAGGAGTAATCTTTTTCCTTTCCATGCAGAACAAAATAAACTGCAAAGGACCCAAAGGCCTTTGACCCAAAGGCAAGTATACACCAAAATTCTCTCTCTTTTTTTTTTTCCATCATTCTTGGTTATTCATGTTCTCATAATACCATACAATATAGCCTGAAAACAGTTGAGAGACAAACAATGGCATGCTACACACATAAAAACATCACACCTGCATTTTCACATATAAAACTGTATTAAAAAAAAAAATCAATAAATCTAGATTTTTTCAATAATCCATCATTTTTCTTTCCATCTAAAATAGTTTCAGAATGGGAAATTCTTTAAGCATCAGTGCCACAATGCTGGTTGGAGACAAATAACTTTATACTTGAAATCTGTGAAGAGATTTCCCATCAACCTCCTGGTCTGGAAATAAGAATACACTCATTAAATACAAACATACTACTTTTCACCCTGAGACACAACTCACTTCAGAAAATGACTTCCGTCTCTTTGCACAGGACAGATGTTTTTTCCATCCTTACTGCTCCTCTCCCTCTTTATCTGCACACAGCAGAATGGGAACATCTTCTCTCTCCATTGGCACAAAAAGAGCAATGTTGAGATACATGTACGTGGCAATTCAGTCCCTGTTCTCATGGAGACACATTCTCTTAACATCTAGGACAGTTTTTCCTCATATGGAATAGGAACACTGGAAAGGAAAACTATCTCTGGGGAAAAAAGTCTGATGACAGACATTAAACAGACGTTAACTAGAAAATGTTGGTTGTTTTGATGTTTCTCTCTTTTGTATTCCATAAAGTCTTGTATTTTGTTTTGTTTTTTAATAGAGAATCACTTCTATTAATCAGACTGAGGACAGAAAATAAGCAAAGCTTACTACTGGGCCTGTTGAAATGGTGGAACCACCACTCCAAATGGAAGATAAACAGCCACAGTGCTGCAGCACATGGGTAACAGCACACCTCAGCTTGTTGAAAAGCCTACTGCCACTGAATGATAGATCCTTCTCTGCTACCTAAGCATACTCTTTTTCAAGTGTCTGAACATTGGCAATGATGGCAAAGTGTCCCTGTGTGCCAGTTACCACGTATCACCAGGCAGTACTTTTAAGTAATTTGCAAATTTAATTTTGCTCATAAAAAGCTTTTGTTTATATTCAAATTCCTACCCATTAGCCAACTTCTCACAGACTTGTTCACTCAGTCCTTCTTTGGGGTGTACAGATTTAGCATGTTGGAGAAATATGGAGACAACAGCTAAACTTCCTTTTGGCAGACCCTTCCCATAAAGTCTTCTAGCAATCTGACAACTTTATTCAGAAACTAATGTGATGCTGAGACTACCACCTTGGTGCATTTATCTATACAAAAGCCTGCATAGGAGAATATTGGAAATTTATATATTTAAATTGCAAAATAATATATTCTGCCATTTTTAATTCTCCCAGATTCTCATAATGTTCATATAGGGTTATAATGTTCACATAATGTGCATAAAGGGTTCATTCTCCAATCAAAAGTAAGTCTCCAAGACTGTTACTATTTACATCAAATTAAAAGTGTCCTTTTTAAAAGCACAGCAATCATTAACTAACCACTGACTACATAGACAATAACTTAACTACACATTTACTGGCTACTCTGAACTATATTATTCTTTTAAATGAATTTAAGTGAATGTTCAGCTATTTAATCTTTTTCTCCAACATAATCAATAAAAAAGTCTATAAAAGACTACAGAGAGATCTTATGTTTTCTAAATAATGTACTCCAAAAATAATTCAGATTCAAAGAAGACTTATAAAGCACAAGACAGAGCTTGTGGACTTTTACGCATGAAAGGCATCTGTAAGGATGGAGAAAAGAAAAAACAAATCTAGCACTATAGTACCATGAAGTACTGAAATGATAATTGCTTTCAGTTTGAAACACAGGATGTGGTATCAGGGAAGAAAGGCTCAGGTAAAATGTTTCAATGCCCACTGAAGTAAATAGGATTTTTCTTTTCAGTAAACAGAGAAACGTTTCATCTTTCCCTTGAACATACCTGAATCCTTTCTGTGTTTATTTGTTTTTAATTCCAGTGGTAAAGTGGTAATGTTTGTATCAAATTTTCCTTCTGTGATGGCATACTAAAGAAAAACTTTAAAAAAAAATTAAAAGGGACAAAAACAAAAAGAAAAAAAATCAATGAAAGAACACAATGTTAAGACGCAGTAATGTTTAAGAGAGAATCAAAGGAGAGGAGAGCAGCTAAAAAGACTGAAAAAAGATAAAGGGCAAAGGATTTAAAAATTAAACAGAAGGAAAAAGATTAAAGAAAGAATGGCAAAAGGCAATGCAAAAGGATTTAAGAAGCCAGTATAAAGAAAAGACATTCAGTTATAAGAAAGGAATAGCAACTACTAGAGGAAAAATACTTGAATATAATGAATCAATAAATGGAACGAAAAAGTTAGAAATTAATTAAAAAGCAGACAAAGTTAGAAAGCTTTATTTTTCTCTGCTAACTTGTGAAATACACAAGATCTGGTGAAATTCTGAAAACCTTTTACATACAACATCATTCAATAATTTTCCTGTTTTAGTCATTTTTATAAGAAAATAAAATACAAAGCAATGCCAATATTGGCATGTGAATTATTTCCTATACAGCTATTTACACATGCAAAGCTAAAAATAAAATGCATCACTATCTAAAATATCAAGTATCTTTATTTTTATTAACACCAGTATTAAAGTTCAAGAAATTTGTCTGTCTAGGGTTTCAACTTAATTGTAAAGGTCATTATCATTAACAGTAAAGTCTTATTAAAAGTTTGTATGCTTACAATTTACTTATTAATTTACAGTGAGAAGTACTGTATGCAAACAGCTAAAGACAGAACTACAGGAAACAACAAACCAACTGCACTTTATAGAAGTTACAATTGACTTACTATTAATATTATCACTCCTTTAAAAACTTTTAATAAATGTATTCTTGCTATAGTGAAAATACTTTTTTTTTTTTTCTTTTCCTGGAGAGACGTGAGAAAAGTTGAAAGAAATGTAACTCAAACACTCAGAAGACAAGAAGGACAAAGTACTTGCAAGGCTAATGTTCTTTTTTAAACATTATATACTATATACATTGTACTTTTTAATTTATGTAATTTAGGGGATTGCTAGCTAATAAATGCAATATTTACATCATTTATCCTGATTTTCTCTTCCAGTCATTCTAATGTCAGTAAATTTCATCATATACACATTCTGCATTTAACGGTATTGATTTTTTTCCATAATTTTAAAAATTTCATTGACCATCTCCTTTGTCCTTGATTTTATTAGAAAAAGTAAATAAATTTTCAAGTTTTACCTCTCTGTACTATTCATTGTTTTGTATACCATTTACCATGTCACCTCCTTTTTTCTCCACTCTCAATATAGTCTTTTTTATCTCTATTCATGTTAAATCATTTTCATGATTGAAAACATTTTATGTGGCCTTTTCTGGACTTCTGTTTCTGTAATATTTTTTCAGAGATAAAGTATCCACACTGCACAGACTACTCAAACTGAAGGTGTAACATTGCTTCATTTAAACACATTCTAATGCTTGCAGAAATATTTACCAGACCACTCACAACACAATTTTGTTTTTTAATGTTCTTTTGTGGACAAGACAATATATATCAAAGAAGCATTTTACATGAACAGAACAAAATAACACCTATCCGTCATTACCTAGTAGAAAAATTTAGAATCTATAATGAGATTAACTGGTCCAAGTTCCCTCTCAGCATGCCTTGCCATTTTGTATCACCCATTGTTAACTGCCTACTGTGCTGAAAACTGATCATTAATGCAACTTTTTTGTTTATGCATTCCATAGCACTCTGTAAACCAGGCAGGTAACATAACCTCTTCCATTAATTATAAAATTTCCTTTTCAAATCTGAAGTGTGTAAGATCAACCAGTTGTCCTTGTTTTACTGAAATGTCACGTAGTCTGAATGACTGGAGTAGCATGATAATCCTTTACAGAAGGAACACTGGATTTTCTCAATAATGTTTTCTCAAGCACTTTAAATTGCAAGAATTAAGCACACTTTAAACAAAATTACTGCTAAAATAAGGCTTGAATTTGTTTATTCACTACAGTTCCACTGGTTTGCTCATTTCTCAATCTCTGTCCTTAAATAGGCTGAAGTTGTACACATTGCCTTGGTCAGTTTTGTCCATTGTTATGAAAACACTGGTGAAGAAACTACTTTGTATTGTCAATAAAACTATAAATAAAAATAAAAGACTTCAAGATGATCAAACCCTGCTAACCATATATTGCATATATTCCTCTGAATATATATACATTTGTTTGTTTTTTTTTTTACTAGAACTTACATTCCGTCTCTACTTTCCCCTTAGACAGAAGACATACAAAGCAAGACAGGTAACACCACATCTTTCCATCTGATAGATAGGTAGGTTTTCCATAGACAGGAACTTTGTGCTTAAAACATTAACCCTGATAGAAAGAAGTGCTGCAAAACGTGAACATCTCATCAGTCGATCAGGAAAGAGATGTGCCATGATGGTGTATCTTGTGCAGAATGTATGTAAATGCATGTATGTTTGTACATATTCAACTGATCATATATTAACTCTGTGTTGCAATGTGCTGGCAGATTTGCTTGCAACATAATGAATTAGTATCATTCAGTTCAGGTAAACTGGTAAAAATTCAGGTAAAAATTCCAGCTGTGGCACCAGAATTATTTCATCAGGTATCCAGAAGTTAAATGGGATATATGGTAACTCATTCTTCTCATAACTAACGTCCCAGATATCTTTACTTGGTCACCAAAACTAATATGAAACCCTTGAAGATAGTGTTCTACTGTAAACAGATATGTGATGTGTACTCCCTATAGGATTTTTTTCTGAAGAACTAACTCTAATTTTCAGATTGGTGTAACTTTATAGAATATACTTAGGGTGGATTGCCCTAAAGCAGGGAGCCAGCATTAAAGGGCAGCACAATAAGCAAAAAGCTTCCTATGAAGTTATTTTAGCATGCTTTTGTCAACTAATGAAGCCTAAATAAGGATAAAAAAAAAAAAAAAAAAAAAAAAAGCACGTATATATATATTAAAACATTCACTAGATTACACATACTATAGGACTATGCACACTTAAAACCAATAAAGGACTGGAACTTCATTTTTCATATACACTCATATACAGCAGTTGCACCAAGAAGGTTTAGATTGAACATTAGGAAAAATTTCTTCATAGAGACAATGGTCAAGCATTACAACAGGCTGCTCAGAGAAATGATGTAGTCCTCATCCCTGGATGTCATTAAGGGACATGTGTGGGACATGTAAGTTTGAATAGGACTCATTAGGTGAGGCTGATGGCTAGACTTGATCTTGAAGAGCTTTTCCTACCTAAATGATTCTATGATTCTGTTTACCAAGGGTTATATTTTATTACGTATTTTTATAATAATAACTGTACCTCATTGTGTTCTTAAATTTCTCAAGTTTTCTCTCTCTCTATATATACGAAACCAAAATTATTTTATATTAGTGTACAAAATAATGCAATAACACAGAGTGACAGACTGTCACCTTAAGGAATCAACAGGTCACAGCAGAGTTTGTTTCTCACTTTTTGGGGGTTCTTGTCATAACAATGTATAATTTAAATAGCAATTACTGAAGGATGTTAGAAAAAGCTTAAATTAAATCTTTTTATATTAATTAAGAGTGAGGGAAGAAGCAGCAAAGAGATGCAAAAGACACTAAAATGGTAGAAAATGCTCCAAAACAGAGAAAAATTTCATAAAACAAAACAGAGAAAAATTTAGAGAAGGTACTCAAAATCAGCATGAAAATAAACATGGTCTGGAGCCTTATTTTTAAAGCACCCTAACTGCAGTTGAGAAAAAGGAAAGCAGCAAAGATCTGTGATAGCTCTATAGGAAGAAAAGTCAGAATAGCTGTACCCTAAGACATCATGCGTACAGAGGTAAAGGGAAGAGGAGAAATGAGAGCAACTATAGCAGCTGGAACAGTCCAGGACAGTTTCTGTGAATGCAGGCTCTGCACGGAAGCACAGGAATGAGAAGCTAAGGGAAGATGTGTGAAAGTGGAAACATGAGACTAGAAAGCAAGAAAATATGCATACTGGGACAGCTGCAGGGTTCAAAGGCACTACACAAAATCCGTGTCAGTGGCAATGGAACTATCTTCAGCAAGCCCAGGCAGATCCCAATACTTTTTCTTTTTTTTTTTTTTATCTTCTCTTCATTCCATATTTCTAGTGTTTTCCACACCTTAGGAAATGTACAGAAAATATTTATTTTCTAAATTGAAAGTACTTGCATCCTGCAGAAACTAATGCAAATTGCCAGAAGCAAGCTGGACAAATGAGAAACTCCAGCCCAGGGAAAGACAGCAGAGCAACACTCGAGTTTCCAATTGGGAGCCAGATAAAAGTAGGAGAAGGATGAAAGAGAAGAGAACTTAGAACAGCATGTTTCTCAGATACAGCAAATAAATGAAGAAGAGGCAAGAAGAAAAAAGGAGCAAAAGGAGCTGAAGACAACAATGTAGAAACAGCTATGGAAAACAAAGGGCAGTCAACAAAACTATTTGAAGAGATGACAGATATGATACAGATTAGTATTATTTTATTTATCTATTTGTTTGCTCCAGGAGAAAAGCAAAGCATTAAACAAGCTGGAAAGGGAAGCTGGTATTTGCATAAGAGAAAGTAATTAGTGCTTGCTCTAGGACTCCCTTCTCCTACCTTCTTTCCCGAGTCCAGTAATATTTACATTCCATAACCCCAAACAGCTATGAGCAAGATTTTGCTTTGTATAACATTCATGCAAGAAGCCCTGCTAACTAAGATGCCATCTTCATGGCACTTCCTACTTAACTGAACAGAACTTGGTCACAGACATCCATGGCAGCTATGCCTCCCTTGCTTTTTCAGTTCAGTAAGGACTTTGCACTTGTCTCTTCCCCCAGAACAAAACTTAGTATTCAGAAAATGGACTATTGATAAATTATTTTATTTTTGAAATAACTATTTTTTGTTGTTGTTTTGGTTACTTAATATGAACAAGACTTACCCATGAACTGTTTCTTGTTTTGTGTGTTTTTTTTTTTTAAAGAAAGCATCAATAAAAACATTTATATTAGCAAAGATTAACTAAAGTGCTTCTTAGCAATGAAATACAAACCACTTCCCTATTTAGAAATGACCTAAGGCTTTCTTTTTCTTCTGTAAACGCAATGACTACTTTTGACTGCATGAAGTACCCTTCATCTAGAAGAACATTACAAAGTCATTCTTAGTCTAGTGATTTCAACGCACTTCTGGATTTCATGAAAACACATTCTTTTCCTTCTGCAGAGCCCTAGACTCTGTAGAATCCCTATTGGGATTAATATACTTATTTACTTGTGGTAGCAGTGCCCTTGCACTGCTCTTAAGATCTCAGCTGGCACAGATCAGGGCAGTTGTTATTCTAGCAGTCATTCTTTCTCCATCCATCCACACTCCATAAGGCAGATAGCAGCTACATCCCTAGTGTCTACTTCAAAATTGTATTTTGCTTATGAATCCAACAATCTAGAGATTACAGCGATGGTAGATGATCAAGTCCCTTCTGCATTTCTGTTCTTTCAAAATCATTCTTCATTCTTTAAACTGAATTAGAACAATACCATCTTTATCAAGGAAATCCATGCAATCTCCTGTGATCCACAAAATCTTCCTGTCATATTGTAGGAAAAAATCAAAAGTTTTCAGCATAGTAATTTTACCCCAAACTTGCCTCACTTGTTTTCAGTAAGATTTATTATTATATAAGCAAATATATAAGCAATTAAGCAATCCGACAAATGTAATACTTCCATCTTCCATCCACAGAGAGGGAATAGTACTTACAGAAATGTCATAACAAGTATTTTAATTTTAGTCGATGATCTAATTTACAGTTACATAACTGACTTAGTCTCATGTTACTCATTTTTTTTTTATTTCTCTTCTTTCTCTTCTACACACACCTTGTATAGCATTTCTCAATAACAGATAACATGAAAGCAGCAAGACTTGCCTGTGATGGCTATCAAGACTTGATACCATGCAAATGACAGCAGTAAATGCAAGGTATGCCTTAATTTCTGAAACATAAAACGAGTATTTTAAAAGGTTTTTAAATCACTACAAAACAGATTGAAGTGGTACTGATTACATGATGTTCAAGAGCTACGAGGTGTCAGGTGAGGCATACAGGTGGGACTGGGCTGAACCTGAGGAGGGCCACCCCACCAAAGCTTCCATGGGTCTTGGCATGGCTTGAGCACAAGCCCTGTACTATGTGGGGAGGTCTCTGAGAACAATTCAGCAACGCAATCCAAACAACTGGTAGAAATACTCAGGAAAATAATAATAATAATGAAAGTATCTGTGCTCCAGAGCAAGGCCTCTTTTAGCTTAAAACTTTCTGTGTCTATACATGACTGAAAACAGAAAAATTCTGCAACAACTCAGAGACAGAACAAGTGAAGATAATCACCCAGCAATAGAAGAAAAGATTCCCTCCAAGAAATACCATGGAATATTTCACCAAAAATCCTATTAGGGTACATAGTGTAAAAATATTCACATCATTTCCTGTTAGATAAGCAGAAGGTTTAGACAGACACAGTGACAGTCGATACATTTATGGAGAATGACAGAGCTGTAAGTCTGATATAGGAGCTGGCACATTTTCCAGTCCTGGCACACCAATTTAACTTGGTCACCAAGGCTATCCTACAGCAAGGCTACACAGAGTATCTTGTACAATTTGGCTAATGCAATAAGCTAACAAATAACTGCAGGATCCCAATGTGTAAAGAGATTTCTCTCTGATGTTATCTACTTTTACCATTCCAAAGTGTTTGAACAATGACATTCCTAGATTTTTGTTATCTTACTTTTCATGTTAATCAAGCATTCATTATCAAGCATCAATAAGAAAGAACAAGAAGCAATGAAGTTTGACATAAAATGTTTTAACTGGCATTAGGGTGTGCCACTTTAGTATATATCTTATTTCTGAGTAACTTTTCATACAGGTGAAATATAACAAGAGAGAAATAAGAGTATACAACCAAATGGTCTGGGCATTACCCTCATGCTTTTTTTCCTTGAAAATTCAAATGATCCCTGCAGGCAACCGACAACTGCTAGATCTGTGGAATGTGCTCTTTGAACTGTACAAAAGCCTTCAGCCTTTCGTGCATTGCTGCAAACAAAAACTGCCAAGTATAATTATTTCTCAAGTTTAATGTTATGGAAGTGTTGCATCACTTTTTTCACAGCTCTGAAAACAGCTGTAGAAAAATAAAATTTATAAGAAGATTTCCTTGCAAAAGTTATACACTGCATTTATCGTCTTTTGTAAACAACTGGTACAAATGAATGCAAGTCAGATCTCAAAGAGCTCCAGTCTTTCTTTGGTGTTCTTACACTTACATTTCCGTGGAAAGAATCAAAGGAGTAAGTGGAAGGAGTTCTCCCAAGAACTACTATTCATCCTTCAGCCTTTTTAAAATAACAAAAATAATATTATAAAAAAAAAAGTGTTAGAAGAACCAAACAGTGCTGAGAGAACAACAGAAGCTTGAAAATTCAGAGTTCACTTCTCACTTTTTTTCCTAACCTACACTGCTGTATCTAGTGTTTCAACAAACATTCACATATTAAAAGCTAACTCTGTAGATACACAGCATTAAAAATACAAGCACAGCAGTATAGATGAACTTGCATTCTTCTGTAGTTCTAATGAGAACTTCCTTGTTTTTGAACACAGATGTATTCAACTTGCTGAACTGAAAGTATTCAGACTTTCCTCACTGAATGCAGACATACTCAATAATACAACTTCTATTACTGACTTCAGCTATCTCTGAGATTTTTAAGATAAAGTTGGCATTGAGGTGAAAACAGCTGCCCTTAAATAAAAGTTTCCACATCTGAAATAAACGTTACCCAACCATGAAGACGCCCAAATTCAAAACAGTCATTTTTGTTTGGATTGCAGAAGTGCCTTGCTTTAGAGAGCAAGCTATTCAGTTCCAGTATAAACTTCATTACAATTCAGACATGAGGTGGAGCAGTGTCTACGCTCCAAACTAATTCCCAAAGCAGACCTAAGCTTGTAGGTCTTGTCCAGGATACCTCACCCACACCCACACGTTAAGTCAGCCACAATATCCTGTTTCAAAACAGGAGGAGAAAGGACCTGCAGAAGACCAAGCTCTGCTTTCTGGACTCTCCTCTTCAGCCTGAGCAGATTCAGTCACATTCCATGAAAGCCTCTGAAGATCCAAGCTGCAAAACAGTGCAGATGCATATACCCTCCACATGCAGTCCTGAACTGATGCCAGATAATGGAGAGAAACTGCACTGAAAAACAAACAAGCAAACAAAAGTAGTATCCAGAAGGAGCCTGAAAAGACAGAAAAGGAAAAGAAAAGGAACCTGACTCCTTAGCCTGATCGTGTGGACAGGACGAGAGAGTGGTCCAGATGCAGCCATTTAATAAGTTTGCTGCTCCTTAGGCTTCTATGAGGACCAAGAATTAGAATAAAACCCTGTGTCTATCATCTCCAGTTGGTTAGTGCGCCCAGGGAATCTTCCTCAGGCAGCAGAAGCAATTAAATTTTTGATAAGCACATAAGAAAATGGAATACCTGAATGACCTTCTTGGTACCAGATCTTTACTTCAGCCATACTGCAAAACTTAAGTTTATACAGCCAAAAAGATATTCTGAATCATTTCCTTTAACACAAAGAGGAACAGAAACTGGACTGGCAGAAATTAGGCACAGCATCTCCAACCTGCTAAAGGGCTATGTGAAGCTAAGGAAATTAAAGCCAGTCCCCTAAAGAGATGTTCCCACAAGAGAGCTGGGGAACAAAGTCATTAGATTAACGCATTAAGAAAAAAAAAATGGTACGTTGCAATGACACCACTTTTAACTATTCAAACATATTTTGTACCCTTACTCAAAGTGAAGCAGCACCCGCATCTTGTTATACTGCTACATTTATTTATTTATTTTTAGTAGTGCCATAGTGTCATACTGTAGGCAAACATCTGCATTCAGAATGACAGTGCCTGCAGTAAGCCAGCAGGACTGTCTTGCACACAGCAAGATGCAATCAAGGAGCTGGTCACTAACAGGAAGCAGCCCTCCCTCTCGCTGAGCTCCTGCAGGTGACAGGCCACAGTTACCTTTCAACTGCTGCATTACACAGAGATGAGATACAACTGATCAGCTGCAACTTGCAGCAGTGCAAGACGAATGTGATATTCACCAATCCACCACAGAAGTTGGTCAGTGATGCACCATATCACTGAACTTCTACAGATGCTACAGAAGGGGTGCTTTGATGATTTACTGTCATTTCTGAACTCAGAAAGAGGCAGAGGGTACTGCTTTGGTACAGGCAAGAACGCACTGAACACCTTGCTACCCCCCTATTTGCTTGCTTGCATCAAACGTGGACTTGTCTGCTATTTTTAAAATAGAACATATCTTTTTCAACTGTCTTTGTGGTAAGTGAATCTTGGTCAAGCTTCAGTGTTAACATGACTTACACAAACACCAAAGATCAGACCACAGAACTGCCAGTGATGAACATAATGACATTAAGAAGGATGTGGTCTTAAAGTTCATGGTAAATCAAGCCAACACAAGCAAAACTTGTAATGGAGAAACTGCAACGAATTCTGAATTAAAGAATGCAGTAGCACTGTTTCTCCTTGTTGATCTTTACAGCAGAACAGCAAAAAGCTAAATAATGAGTATATTCATGGGTTTTTAAAAGCATTCCATATCAAAAGGAGCAAAATGTAAAGTACACATACTACTATGAGTGAGAAAATTGCACTCTGGGAGACACAAGAGCTAGGTAGTTGCAGTTGCAAAAGAGATGGCTGTTCATTTTTAAAAGTTACAAAATAAACTGAAAAATACAACAATTTGGCATAAAAGCAGACACAAACACTTTAAGATAAACAAAAGCATACTCTATTTTTGACCAATTTCCAACATTTAAGAACAAAACAAAACCCAAAACAAAAAAAAGAAAAAAAAAACAAACAGTCATTTACTTTTGTTATTGCTAAGCTTTTTTCAAGTACGTGAAGTGGACATCTCTTAGTCTTACTGTTCTTTTACCAATAAAGCAAACAAACATCAGGATTTACAAGAGCAACATCAGTAGAAAGGTTTATTGCAAATATGGGATAATCTCTTGAATGTTTCCCCAAACTCAGTAGAAATTTGACTAATACCAGTCATTCATTTCAATTCATTCGTCACAAAATTTCAAACTTGTTGGATCCACTTGGAAGCATTAGTGTAACAATATCTATCTTTTACACTTCCTAAAACAGAAATTATTCAAAGAAATATGACCCCCAAATTCTGCTCTTGGATAGGGGGTTTTAATGACAAATTTTAGCCTTAGGCACATTTCAAAGCCACAACATTAATCCTGGATAGGATAAACAAGGTTTATGATGGTTTCTCAATTAGAATATTTGTGATGCAAGTTTTTGCAGTCTCCTACCAAGACTATTGTCCTCCCTCAAATTCCAGGATTCCTGTATATAAATAAAAATAACACAATGGATAGTCTGTAGCTTTGGTAACACACTGGGTAAATGTTAGTGGACATAGCTCTGATTAAAGTAGGTTAACATTTTAATACTTTAAAAGATGAGAACCAGAAAGAGACAACTCCTAACTTTTATTATGAGTTATGATAAAGGAATTCACTAATGGTCTCTGCATTCCAGATACCAAGCCCTGTATCATTTTTCTGTTTTTTTCTTAAAGAAAAAAGTCAACAAAGCTAATCAGAAGCTGGCCAACTGAACAACATATCTCAGTGACATGACAGTTAACTATAAAATCAAAGAATAAATGAACAGCCACCGAGACTAACAGTTTCTGGATGGGACCCATCACCTAGAACAAGAAAATGGAAACCAGTTACAAATTTATAAAATGCCTTTAGAAATCAGAACCCCTGTAAAGAACCATAGTTAGTTCAAACGGAAAACTCCCCTCTACTGCTCATTTTTTATCTTATCCTACAAGTTCCTCCCGGTTCAAGCGTATTTCTCTTCTGCGGGTTGTCAGGGTTGTCAAGAAGAGGGCCATGTGTTTTGCAGAAGAACAGCCAAAGCTAAAAAGATTGATGGATTAAAGAGAATATAAGGTCAGAAAGGACCATTCGATCATGAAGTCTGACTTCCTATAATATCACAGAATATAAAATTTCAGTTACCTTACAATTGAGCCTAAACACTTATAGTTGATTAGAGAATATATTCTGTTTTAGCTAAAATAATTGTTTCATGTTATGCTTTTTCAGCACTAGATTAAAGAGCTCTTTTAGAGCACCAGATATTTTCTCTCTGTGAAGGTATGCTGTAATTAAGTCACTTCTCAAACATCTTTTTGATAAGGTAAACAGACTGATCTCCTTAAATATTTCACTGCAAGGCAATTTTCAAGCTCTTAAATCATTTTTGTAATTGTTTCTGGCACCATCTCTAATTTTCCAAAAGGCTTTTTTTTTCAGATGTGGCCACAAGAACGATAAGCTGAAATTTAGTCTATTTACCAGTGCAGTATAAAAAGATAAATTCACATCTTTGTTGACATGAGGTTTGGCTGCCTGTACATCCAGCACACTTCTTTCTTTGCCACATAGCATACCACGTTTCCTCAGGGAAAAAAAAAAAAAAAAAAAAGTCATATGAATAATATATTTTTTTGGACCAAACAGCATATAAGCAAGTATCAGAAGAACTTGGCAATAACAAGGAATCTTAAAATCTTAACTACCTGTAAGAATGCTATAAAAATCTGAAAATTGAGGGCAACTTGATTGAAAGTAACCATAGCATGAGAGAATTCCCATTTCTAAGGAAGGTAGGGAGGTGGGAGAATCATAGAATCGTTAGGAATTATGTAGAATCATTATGAATCGTTAGAAGAAGAAGGGAATACATTCATTGGAGATTACAGAAGAGGATTTGGAAAAATTAATTGGTTGTAACATCCTCTGAAAGGTATCTTGAAGGAAAGAGGGAGTTCCAGAGAGCTAGAAGTGAAGCCAGTTGATGAATGTCCAACTCCAATGCCAACTTCAATGTCTGAGTGCACTGAAATTTTGCTAGCCTATCATTTATAGCTACTTGTAAGGTTAGTCTTAGAACTGAGTCAGTGAAATCATGAGAGCTAATTTTTATTTTTGAAAGGATATTTTTAAAAGGCCAATCAATCTACTGACTAAGATTTCTATCCTGCAGTCCCATTAAGAGTTGCATTACTTCCATAGATAGAACAGTAAACTGCAGTGCAAAGGACACTTAGAGAATTAATTGAAATCCTCTCACAGCCATTAGTATTTTTTCAGAACTTTTAGAGAATAGCTGAAGTTCCAGAATAATGAGAAAGCAAAAAAATCCTGTGCCTGTCTTAAAAAGGTGAAAAAAGAGGAGATAAGGAATAGCAGACTTGTCCAATTAGTTTCAGTTCTTGGAAAATTCTGGAGAAAAACAATGCCAACACGAGTTTTTTTTTCTTTTCTACAGCAATGAAATAAATACCTGTCAATATAGATTTGTGATGAGCAAGAGCTGGCAAGCCAATTAATTTTCTCCTTCAACAGAAAAATAGTTTGTGAATGGAAAAGAAGCAGCAGATGACATATTTTGACCTCAGTGAGAACTGACAATGTCTCAGAGAACATTCTTATAGAGAGAAGCTAAAGAAACACAGACTAAATGAAACTATTTCAAGGCAAATACAAAACGTGTTCAAAAATTTTATGCAGAGACTACTATTAAAAGCAGAATATTATGAATGGGGCTTAACCATCCTGGTCTAGTGCACTGGGTTTTCTCTATTTCATAACTCTGATAGTGAACGGGTTATCTATATAGAAACTGCAATTACAACATTCTCAGGTGGTGCTAAGTTTGTACTAGGAAAAGACAGAAAAGCATCAGGAACGGACTACTAACCACATGGAGGATGGTGTTATAAATCAGAATAATCTTGGAAAATTACATTGCTGGAGAAAAAATTGGATGAAATTCAGAAAGACCCACAAAGTGAAGATTTTCATTTTGTGCTATTACATACAAAGTACAAACTGTACTCTTCCTTGACACCATTGTTATTTACTAAGTTTGAAACTCATAAATTATTTTACACCAAAAGAGTTTCAGCATTTTTAACAATAAATTTCTGTCTTCATAATAGCAGTTTTAAACAGCTGATAAAACTTTGTCACCTTTCTAAATGTGTAGTAAATTTTCAGATTAGAGGATCTGTTAAAATTCAAACCTAAACTACAGGGATATTACATTTAATTAAAGTTGTGTATATATAAAAAAAAAATAATTTTGAGGAGTTACTAAGAACCATGAATCAGTTCTGAAGCAGCTGAGCTCATGATTACACTAAATCCAGTTTAAAATACGCCATCATTTGAGTGTGTGGCATTTAGATGTAGCAACAATAAACTCAAACAGTGTACTGCACTTAGGCCTATGTTTTGAAGTATATCCCATTTTCTTCTCATCCTTCTCCATCAGAATTTTCTCAGCTCTGCATTGTGGTATATATCAGGGCCACAGACAGTCTTGAAGATGTCAGACATTCACTTCTGATCATCTCACCATTTGAATGCACTGTGCCACCAACTATTGATTATTCATGCTCAAAACTGGTGGGATAAAGTGACCCAGGACTACCACCCGTATTAGAACACTGATGTAATGGAACATAACTGACATCGTATTTCAGCTTGCTGAGTTATTAACAGTGATCTTTCTGGAGGCATGCGGCCACCTGGAAGACACTCAATTCCCCCTACCTACGTTGCTGAATAAAACCATTGCCTACCCAGCCATTAAGGCTTCAGGCTACCATCAGATTCAACTCCTGTTCCCTGTAGATGCCACTCTTCTACCTTACCTGGTAAATCAATTTTATGCCTAGGCAGCAAGATTAGCAAGGAGTTGCTATCAAAGTGTACCCCAAGTTATGCACTTCATGCTGCACAAGCAACTTTTGGCAGGAATGTCACCATGGAGGAGGAGAGTGGCTCTGATGAGGTTCTCCTTGCCAGAATGCTGTATCCATGCCATCATCCAAGAGAGAATTTTATGTCTTTCCATTGGGCCCACAGAACATTGCCCAGATAGCTGTCATGAGTGCTTCTCACATGAGCAGCCTGCAATAGCAGCATAGATATATCTATCATAATTATGCTATATTAACTGAGCAACATTAATGCTGTACTAGAGGCCAACAAGAAAAAATGTGGACTGATGCCTAGTGATTTGAGGAAGCAAAGAACACATTAAATGAATGGTGGTAATTTGGTCTTTATACACTGAGAAATGTATGTGCTTGGTTAATAAAACAGAAAACAGAAAATACACTTTTAAGGAATATACCTACAATATACAGAAGCATGGAAAGTTCAGAAAGATGCATATACTGTAAATATACTTTAGTGAAGAATTTAGGCTAGGCATCTCAGAAGACAATAATAAATATATAAATTGACTAAATTTGAAAAGGAAGCTTCTGAGACCTACATATCTAATATTCATTACTACATATTATATCATATAAAATATTGGCAAATCTACAGAATGAAAATAAATGGCTATTTTGTTGAGTATTGAATCAAGGACTACCTTTACCTTCTTAGGTAAGATTTTTTCCTTGCATTTCCAAGATCTCATTCTAACCTGATCCTCTATTTGATCTTTTTAATCAGATGATACAGAACATAAAGAAGAACCATATCTCAATGCATTGGCTGTCATGGTATTAAAAACTACAGCTTCTGGATTTCATACTCAGCTTTTTCTTAGATGTCCTCCATTGCTCTGTCCATCTTCGATACATATGCAGTGTGGCCAAACTAATGCTGCTATTGAAACCTAGAATTCTGCATTCCTCAAATGCAGCCTAAACATTGCATCCATAGGTTATTTTTGCATTTAATTTCCTAGGTTCCTTTTAGGGAAAAAAAATGAAAAAGTCCTTAAGGCAATATAAGCACTTAATCCAACTCAAATACTAAAGAGGACATAACCTTTTAAATCATCTTAAATATTTACGATGCTATAAGCTCTTAAACTTCCTGGAATACTTAGCCTTCCTTAAAACCTCACAGTACTCAGAGTCCCTAGAGCAACATAAGCACCTAAACTGCTTCAAATCCTTCCAAAGGACACAACCTTTAAACCAACATTTAGGATCTAATTTTTAGAAATATTTTTGTTTCTTCTGGCACAATTCTGCCTGGTTTTGTACACAAATCAGGTGGCTATTTCGTACTATTCACACGCTGCCTTTGACAAAATACTTTAATTTGATGGAAGACATATGCATGGAGAAGACCAAGAGTGCGCTGCCACACTGTGCAAGTCAATATAAGTAATGGAACGAATTCCCTTGGTGTTAAACCTGACCAGCATTTAGCTTCACAGAATTAAAAGTAACAGAAACAGCTTTCAGAACACTTTGTTCATACATTTAAACAAAGGCATGTGTGATGATAAAGCAAAGAAGTTCATAATATTTCACCATCTGCTACACTCGATTGCTATGGTAGGAATCCAGATATCACAATGGCAAACTCGATCTTTGGGTATTTTTAAGACTTACAAAAAAGTACGTAAGTCACATTTAAGAACTGTTCAGCTTACATGTACATTATTTCAAGACTCTAAGTCTTTAGGACTGTGTGCCCCCTACTCATTTTCTAGCCTGATTTATCTTTTTAACTACATTGTGACCTAAGTCACTTTGTTTCCCTTCTCCCTTCAGACAGCTCAAGTCCAGTTATGTCTGGACTGAACAGAAAAACCTTTCAGAATGAAGCAAACTTACACACATAAACTTTAAAGGTAAAGGCCCTTCTCCTTCCAGAATTTCCTGGTTTGGGCTTTTCATGTTTCCTATCACCTAGGAAAGAAATTGTCCTTGTTCCGTTCCAAATGATATCTCATTTTTTCTTCAGGAGTGAATGAAGCATTAAGTGAAACATGAGTGCCATAGATGCTCTTGAGCAACTAAGAAAAAGTACAAATACTTGTCGTATTTTTCTTACTTCTGAAATTCATGTGACAGGTAGTAAATGGTTGGTCAGTCATGTTGTTCCTCCTTAGGAAGTAAATATATGTATAACTGTCCATCTTCAGAGCACACTTAAAAACTCACAGTTGCTAGACTTGCACATCAGGCAAGGTCACTGGATGCATTTACAGTTTTTCAAAAATTATTTTTACATGAATCATATGACATTTCAGTAGAAATGCTGTATCCCTCAACATATACACAATTTGCAATATACAGCTCAAGATTAAAAAAATCTCCATTTTGTCAGTGTTTCAACATGTTGAAAATCAGAATGTTTTGGAGTGCTACTAGAGCTGTATGGCAATAGCTTATGAGTTTTGAAGAGCCTGTATTTATGGCAAACCTTGTAAGCAAACACATTTTCTTTGTACCTTTGCCCTCCTACCAATTAAACCAGTTAATGTTCAAACGTTTGATTACCTCACCATATCATGGTTGGTCTAATACCACTGAGAATTAACGGATGACTAGTGCCTTCCTGCTGTTCAACTAGTCAAATTGTTCTCCCTAAATTGCTACCAACTCTTTTTTTTTTTTTTCCTCTTTTCCTTTAGTGTCTTTTATATATATTTACAAAGTAGCTATTTTTGTATACCCCATGATACCCAGTTTCACTTATGACCACAAAACACTGTCAACATTTCAGTTGCTAGAGTCAGCATCACTACTTAAAAAATAATGCAAAAATGTAGAACATTTTAAATTACGGATCAGCAAACTACAATAGCTACAAGTGATGGCTTTGAGTAACATAGCATTTAGGATGTTGCTCAGTGCCATACTGGGAAGTATAAATAGTGACTGATGGACCAAAATTAAAGGCTTTCATAAGTAAGAACTCATAAATCACAGTTAAACTCCCACTGAAGAATTACAGATACCATTATACAGCAATCTCACTTCTAAATAGTGATTAGGACAGAGAAACATCAGAAATACACACAACACAATTAGAAACCTGGGCAGAAAGCAGAGGGACTCTATTCAGAAAAGCAGATTAAAGACTTCACCTTGCAAACAATGTGGAGAGTGATACATAATAAAAGAGATGCCCTGTCCAGTGGAATTACTTCATCAATAGCTGCTGCTATCAGCAACATTCCTCATTATGTGTCATACTAAATTCAACATTGTATCATATACACATACAGAATTTAAAAATATATATACACAGATACACACACCACAATTCATTACAATATAGAAGATGACAGATTAGAATGAAAAGATGTTCTTTTGTTATTTTTGTTTTTGTTTTTGTTTTTTTTTTTTTTTTCTTTTGGTATTAGCCTCAGTCTCCTTTTTTTTTTTCCCTAACTATTGCTAAGCAAGCAGTAAGTTCACTACTGCTTCATTTATCATATAAACACAGAAAATGGAATTGAAAGGGACCTCCCTCCATAGATCACATAATTCTCCTGTTTAAGCTACCTGCTTTAAATTTCCCTTAGAAATACAAACAGAAAAAGTGAGATCAGTTCCAGAAGAGACTTATGTTACCAGTTCTAGTACACTATCTGAGCCCAAAGTGGCAATATTACATTACTTTAAAAAAAAAAAAAAGTGATTTTTTTGTTTGTTTTTAGCAGACCTATCCTTCCACGATAAGGATCCCCAGAGGTATAGTCTTACCTAAATGAGAAATTGTCTGCATTAGGAAATAATGCAGCCCAACAAGAATGGCTTGTACAGAACAGTTGGAGCCAAGCACTTCACCCCCATTCAACTTGTCTTTCAGGACACTTCATTCTGCAGTACTGCATGCTTTTGGTCCTTCTGGTGGAGTATTTCTCCTTGTTTAGCTCTGTCAACAGGAGGGTTGAAAAAGGAACCTAGCTTATCCTGACTTTTCAGAAGCACAGTCCTGATCTGAAATATAAGACTAACAGAGATGCTCCCTAAGCCCATTAATACTAAGATGATAACCACAGTCTGTTCTACATACAAACTACATTATTTTTGTTTCATATGGCAGCATGTAAAGATTACTTTTGCTTAGGTAAATCTCTACCTTTCCTCTTGTCAGATAACTGAGTATTTCTAGCCATTAGCAGGGGCTCGGCTTCACAACCTACAGCATTAGGAGAAACTCATTTGCAGACAACAGAAGAGCTCTAGGAATTTAGCTGTAGGGCTTAACATGGAATTTCTCCAAAGACACAGTAGGTCTCAACTTCAAAATACCCAAACGTTCCAATTTCATCATGAAATTTAGAGGACTTTAGAGTAATGTATGCACATTTTAGAATGATAAATTTCAACATGCACACACTAAATTATTGCAAAATAAATTAAATTAATCTGCAAAATTTTGATCAGAGTCAT
This sequence comes from Anas acuta, assembly GCF_963932015.1. Taxonomy (NCBI): domain Eukaryota; kingdom Metazoa; phylum Chordata; class Aves; order Anseriformes; family Anatidae; genus Anas; species Anas acuta. The sequence goes on along the minus strand of NC_088979.1, from coordinate 177,337,582 downwards.
TGATTTTTGAAGTTGAAAAAACAGAAGTACATCTTTTGTTACCAGGTGGCTTCAAATACTGCACTTGAGACAGTTTCAGATAGTACCCCTGGAGCCCATCTTCCCCATGTTCAACATTTTCATCAAAAACAAGAACTGAAAGATAATGACCTTTTGGGGAAAGGTTGATGATCTCGATTCTGCTCTCAGTAACTGTCTCAGAAATCATTTATCATATCCTGCAAAAATACAGGTAGGAGATGCACCCTGAGAATCAAAATACAGCTTAACTGCTCCACTGAGGAACTCCTTCTCCCTAAAAGACCTGATAGCAGACCATTTTTTCCCTTGAGCAAAGATACCAGCTAAAACTGTGTTTCTTTCTCTGTCAGAGTAAAATTAGGGGAAGGAGGTGGAGAGAAAGGGGATCACATTTTAGTTTTATTCCACTGATGCTGCTGCCTGTCACTAAAAGATGAAGGGCTGAAATCCCATCAGTCTGGATTTGCAGATCTGAGGATGGAGAATTAGTATTTTTCTGTTTTTGCAGAAAACTCCTTGATGTATGGCTCTATTATTGAATGTTAACAGCTGCAGTTTAAATTACAAATGAGGGTCTATTAGCATAACCCATACTTGGTTTCTATTTAAAAATATGATTTTAGCCAAAATTGTGTCAGTTGAGAACCTGCATGTTTTCATTTGTTGCTACAGATAAGGAAGAGAAGCAATTCTGTATTTCACTGCCACAAAATATGAGTCTAGAATAGCACAAATATTAAAGAATACTGTTAAGTTAATACTGGTATCTTCAACAGAAGGGACAATGGGTGAATGAACGGTCCTCAGCAATGATTTAGATGTAGCCTTGAAAAGGCAGCAGTACTGGGAAAAAAAAAAAAAAAAAGGGCATCTTTTACAGTTCTCTCTCCAAACCAATTTTCTAAATAAAATTGTTTTAAAAGCCCTAAATTGCACTGTGGAGTAACTGTGTAACTGTTTAATTAGCTTTGGTTTCTATCATGGATGTTTTCATCAAAATACACCACACAACAGATGGTTTCTGCTCTTATACTTTACAACTACAGTGGTTGTGTGACTACTGCCTTGCCCTTGGAAAGCTGTTTGTGTTTTGCGTATCTCGTACTGATGGGTTTAACACAAAAATATGCTGGTGTTCTGACATATACATAGATCAGTATCAGAAATTACGAATTTGTTATGAATTGGCCAATTTTCAACTGCACTGTGCTTGAACAATTATTTTCTGTACTGTTACGCAGCACTTCACGCTGTACAATCCCACATGTCAACAGTATTCATTTTAGATATATGAAGTTAATTCTTCTCATGCTGAGAACTCAAACACAACATCTGCATCACAGAGCAAAACCCAGGCATGGACGAGATCCCTGTACTGCTCAGAGTGAACTAACTTAAATGACAGAATCTGAAGAGACCCAGAAGTCTGAGAGAACCATCGCTGCCATCAGCCAAACAAATTCTGATGACTTTGGTAGAATTCGGATTGGACTGTTTATGCTGGCATTACTGTCTGCCTGTACTAAGTCCATTAATTTCTCTAAACTTTAACATCTTGCTGTCCAAAATACTGACCACAATACATATGACTGAAGCTTTCTGAATTATCTGTGCTCAGCAAAAGCACAGTAGCCAACATACTGCAAAAACGATGTATTTCTGTCTTCAACCCAACTCATGATATAAGTAGTCTAAGCAGTTGTCTAAGGGGGTTAGGGTGAACATTCATTAATATTTTCTATGAAGTTCTTTGCAATCCTCAGATGCAATGCAGTGTATTACTATCATATATGTCATGAATTATGCCCCAAAGGATCTCACCATGGTGTGTTAACTGTATATAAGAATCCCCACATTACCATTCAAATGCCTCTACCTCTGAAGCATAACACTACAGCTGTTTACCAGCAGGCAGTAATCCTATAAAAACATTTACCGATCTTATATGAAAAATATTGTGTTCCATTACAAATGCATGTTCCATACCATTTCCGATCCCTGAACAGCTAAATGCCAGGGAACTGCAGCTGCATGCAGAACAACAGAGTCTGTAAAACAATCATTTTACCAAAAGGTGTTTGTTTAACTGGCATCCTTATTTAGTTTACTTCCTATCTTTCACTTCCCTGTATTACAGGAAAGATACCGTAAATTAAAATAATATGATTCCATCTCTCACAAAATCAAAAATGAAGAAAATTGACAGTTAGAATGGGCAGAAAGTCCCATGAATTAATGTTCTCAAATGAGTGACTCAGGAATCCATCCATCCAAAAACTACTAGAGATGAGAGAACATACGTAGGCTGAAGAAATGAAGACATGCTCATAAAAACTTTTTCTTCCTTTCTTGCCTGCTTTGTGTCTTCAAACATGATACATATATAGCACATATATAGTTTTATAAAAACTATCAGTACATATTCACACTTCCTAAAAATGCCTGCAATAATCAAAATATCTTTCCTATTTCCCTATTTGAAATTTCAAGTTGCCTTTGAATTCTGAGTCAGACCAACAACGTGATGGGTACTTTATGCATTACCTATACTGAATGGGATTTATCCCCCAGGTAGACAGATATAAACAGAATTTTCTGTTTTCTATTTAATAAATCAATAAATAAATAAATAAAAACTGTTGAGTTAGATGACTGTGCTGGGTACTATGTGCTCTGTTACTTTCACATAATCACACAGGATGGATGAGATTGGAAGGGACCTCTGAAGATCATGTATTCCAGCTCCCCTGCTGAGCAGGATCACCTAGAGCACGTTGCGCAGGATGGCATCCAGGCAGGTTTGAAATATCTACAGAGAAGGAGACTCCACAACCTCTCTGGGCAACCCGTTCCAGTGCACTGTCACCCTCACAGTCAAGAAGTGCCCCCTCATATTCAGCCAGAACCTCCCGTGCCTCCGTTTGTGCCTGTTGCCTCTCAATCTCTGCTGAGCATAACTGAAAAGAGACCGGCTCCATCCTCTTGACACCCTTCCTGTATGAAGCCTCCCCTCAGTCTTCTCTTCACCAGGCTAAACAGGCCCAGTTCCCTCAGCCTGTCCTTGTATGACAGATGCTCCAGTCCTCTAATCATCTTTGTAGCCCTCCTCTGGACTCACTCCAGTAGTTTTATGTCCCTCTTGTCCTGGGGACCCCAGAACTGGACACAATACTCCAGGTGTGGCTTTACCTGGGCTGAGCAGAGAAGGATCACCTCCCTTGACCTGTTGGCAACAGTATTCCAAACACAGCCCAGGATACTGTTGGCCTTATTGGCCCAAGGGCACAGAATCACAGAATCACAGAATTTCTAGGTTGGAAGAGACCTCAAGATCATCGAGTCCAACCTCTAACTCATGGTTAGCCTGAAGTCCACCAGAACTCCCAGGTCCCTACCTTTGCAGAGCTGCTCTCCAGCTGGTTCTTGGGGTTATTCCTCCCGAGGTGCAGGATCCTGCACTTGCCTTTGTTGAACTTCATGAGGTTCCCCTCAGCTTAACCCTCCGGCCTGTCAAGGTCCTTCTGTATGGTAGCACAGCCCTCGGGGTATCAGCCACTCCTCCCAGCTTTATGTCATCAGCAAGCTTGCTGAGGGTGCACTCTGGTCTATCGTCCAGGTCGTTGATGAGTTAAGTTGAACAAGACTAGACCAAGTACTGACCCCTGGGGGACACCTCTAGCTACAGGCCTCCAACTAGACTGCACCACTAAGCACAAGCCTCTTTCATTTGAGTCGTTAATGACTTTTTTTAATGGATACTGGTCAGGTGTCTATCCACTGGACCCAGACATTCTCAGCATGTAGGATCTACTCAGTCTGAACTCTGTAATGGGATCAGGACAAAATGTCAATCATGAAATAAAATTTATAGTTCAATACAAATATGCACAGTTCTTCACTACTCAAACATACTCTGTTTAGTGGTACCTTGGCTGAACTGCCCTTTTTGTTTTCTCAGAACTAGGGTCTTTTTGGTGGATTTCTGTGATAATGCATAAAATGCCATTCGAAACTAAACATTCTTAAGGTAGCAGAAGGATAGGAATATTACAAATCCAACTCAAATAAAAGCAGACAATCGTGGAAAAAAAAATGAAGCCTGTAAAACTTGTATCAACTACATAAAGGGACAGCTTGTCAGCTTCAGTAAAATTCTGCCTATTTACCAGTAACAATCTTGGCCAGCAAGTACTGATATGATTGTATTTCTAAGGAAAATATTTTGACCATGTTTACAGCACATGGCTTACTGATACTGAGATACACGCACTTGTAACTGTTATTTTGAGTATATGAATTAAAGAAAATATGTTAAAAGAATTGATATGAGGTTGCTTCTGCATCTCTGAGCAACTTTCTTTAGGCCAATTTGCCAGTATTTTTTAAAAATATAATAATAACAAACAAACAAAATTCCTTCCTTTAGACTGTATGAAGATTCCCAGAATCAGAAATTCTCTGTAGGTTTACATTATTACACATACAGTCTGCTACTATGCAAGAGTTACTAAATGTACCACATTTTAAATTAAAAAAAAAAAAAAAAGATGGAAAACAAAATGAAAGAAACAACCCAGATACAAAAAGAAATATTCAAAAGAAAATTAAGATTGAAAGAAAAATTTTACACACCCCAATGAGGCTAATTAATCAGCCATAAATGAAAGTACAGTAATACTGCTTACTTCAAGCAATTGTGTTATTTCTCCCACAACGGGACAAGCATAATACTAATATCATCTTTGAAGCATGTTCTTCTGTTGTCTGTAGTTCCCTAACAGTGATGTCAAAAACATCACACGTATGAAATAATTCATGTAAGTACAGCTGTCCAAGGTAATCATTCAGTTACATGGTAATGCTACAAAAAGACATCTAGTTGTAAGGTATGCTAGGATTTCTTTATTGCATGCATATATTCTAACTAAAGTGAAAATCAGAACTTTGTATATTCTTTCTAACACCTTTTAAACCAATCACCTCTTCCACTACAAGAAAGTTCTTCTCACATACAGCCCTGATTCATGAATAGTCAAACCAATAAAGGTTACCAACTTCACCATACATTAATATAATATGTTGGGAGATGTAATTGCCATCAGTCAAATATAGACAGCATTCTGAATTACTAAAGAAACACATAATACTTCTATACAAATGGAAAACATCATTGAACCAGAATCGTATTTAATAGAACAAATTATCAATATGAGTTGATAATAGAACAATCTTTTTCCAATTGAAGAAAGTCACCTAGTTACTTCCACCTAAAAAACATTTTAAAGCATTTTTTCATCTGTTCTATTACCTCCAGATTTTAAAGTCAGTCTTGTATCATAAGCAATATTAAATGGACAATTTTAGAATCTCATGATACCTCACTTTTAGTATCTTACTAGAAATTAGGTAACAAGAGAGAATTAAAACATTTGCATTTCTCAACTTAGAGACAAGATATAGGAAGAAGAAAATGAAAAATCTATTGGTATTTCATAGTTAATATTAAAAAGGTATTTGAAGAGCATTTTCTTAATGGTTGCGTACAACATCTAAGCAACATGGAAAATGTCCTTTTAATAATCTTTTATATAACACTGAAATACACAAAGAAACACATAATTTCAGAAAAAAAATTGTTTATTCACCTGAAAGTGGGATATTTTTGTCAATGTCAGTGTTAACATTCCCTCCTCTTAACTCTCATATTCCATCACAAGAGATGGAATTGATCTGCCTTAACTTTTCATAGAAAAGTTAGATGTCTAAATCTGTGCTTATCACCTTAAGCTTCCATTATTGTCATTGTCATTCCCATATATGTCGTTGTCAACAGCCATCTCCAAAGGTGGATTCTTCTCATCTTAACACAGACATAAAACGAGGCTGGGTGACTCTCCTCTTGAAGCATCCATCTTTCTTCATTGCCTAAAGATATCTACAGTGACTAGCTCAGACTTGGAACACCAAGCTTCCTAGGCGGCTAAAATTGGGAAAAAATAATTCCACTCTTGATATCATTATCAAAGAGTATATGGGCAAAATCAGCACAAGATATAGAAAGAATTCTTAATAAGCATAAAAATAAAAATGTGCTGTCCCAGAAAAATGCAAAAAACAAGTCCCTTTTGTGAAAATAACATGGGATCTGTACATTTGAAATGTCACATAGCGTTTGATCTCCACTCCAGGACAGACTCAATCATTTCTAGAAGCTTAAGAATACACAGTGTATTTTGAGAATATGCTGACAAAGTAATATGCCTCTTCTGATTACAAGTAAGCACCAATTTGCAAAAGCTTATAATTCAATGCAATACTTCAATGATAGACGTTCGGAGGCATTGCAAAAGGCACATCTTATAAACCATTGAAGCTTTGCTCTTGAATTTCAAGCCCTTCCTCAAAATCAAAGAAAAGTGTTCATAGAATTCATAGAATCACAGAATATCCTCAGTTGTCAAGGCCCCCACAAGAATCATCAAGTCCAACTCCTGGCTCCATACAGGAACACCCAAAAATCAGACCCTATGCCAGAGAGTGTTGTCCAAACACTTCATGAACTGCAGGCTCGGTGCCATGACCACTGTCCTGGGGAGCATGTCCCAGTGCCCGAACACCCTCTGGGTGCAGAACCTTTCCCTAACCCCCAGCCTGACCCTCCCCTGTCCCAGCTCCATGCCGTTCCCTCAGGTCTTGTCACTGTCCCCAGGGAGCAGAGCTCAGCGCCTGCCCATCCGCTCCCTTCATGAGGCAGCTGCAGGCTGCCATGAGGCCTCCCCTCAGTCTCCTCTTCTCTGGGCTAAACAAACCAAGGGACCTCAGCTGCTCCTCATGCATCTTGCCTTCTAGACCTTTCACCATCTTTGTAGGCTTCATTTGGACACTGTCTGATAGTTTTATGTCCTTATATTCTGTTGCCCAAAACTGCACACAGTAAAGCTGGTGAACCTGCACCAGCTCAGAGTAGAGTAGGACAGTCACTTCCCTTGACCTGCTAGCAATGCTGTGCTTGGTGCACCCCAGAGTATGGTTGGCTGCTAGGGCACACAGCTGGCTCATATTCAACTTGCTGGCAACCAGAACCCCTAGATCCATTTCTGTGGGGCTGCTCTCCAGCCTCTCAATCCTCAAGCTGTATACCTATGGTTGCCCTGTCCCAGATGGAGAATCCGACACTTGCTCTTGTTAAACATCATGTAGTTGTTGATTGCCAAGCCCTCTAATTTGTTGAGATCTCAAGATCTGTCAAGAGTTACTAGACCTTTTTTTAGAATTGACTTTTTTTTCCCCTTCCTCAGAAATGATATATCTCACAGAAGATCTTGCAAAGAGCCTCCAGCAAAACTGTGGATGGGAAATGTGTGCAAAACTAATTCAGGCTGAAATTTAAGAAAATATAAATTTAAATAAATAGTTCTTTTTCCTAATTGCCTCTGACTAGACTTCAGAAAGAGATATTTCTGTTGTGGACTACTAGATCTCTTCTCTAAAGCTTTGTCCCTACTTTTATCTATTTTTTTCAAACACAAAATGATATTAAAATGTATCTTCCATTCCATGCATCAAATAAAAAAGCTTTGCTTTTTAAACACATAAAATCCACACCACGTTACCGTCCTTCTAATTGCGGTGCTAATTCACAGCTAAAAATTACTCTCACAGACTTCAATCTGATTTTCTTAGTTATACTTGCAAGTCTTTAAATATAATTTAACACATTTCAGAAAGCTCTCAACTTCGACAATCTCTCATCTTTTACAAAAACTTCAGTAAAGCCCTAAAGTGAATAGCTAAATACAGCAAAACCGGAAAAATACAAAAAAAGAAATTTTAGTATATCACAAACTAAAACCTGTGTGATTTTGCTTACCTATAAATATTCCCAGAATCATAGAATATCTGATGATGTAAGGGACCTCAGGAAATGATTTAAATCCTTGCTCAAACAGGGCCAGCTAGAATAGATTGCTTGTTGCTATATCCCACTTGGTTTTGTGTATCATCAAAGATGGAGACTCCACAGCCTTGTGTAGTCTCTACGACCCCTTTGAGCAACTTGTTCCAGTATTTAACCACCCTCACGGAAAAGAAGCGTCTTCTTATGTTTAAATAAAATTTTCAGTATTTCGTGTGTTCCCATTGCTTCTCATCCTGTCACCCATAGAACAAAACAGGACAGAACAGAACAGAATGGAATAGCCCAGTTGGAAGGGACCTTCAAAGGTCATTGAGTCCACCTGCCTGACCACTTCTGGGCTCACCAAAAGTTAAAGCATATTAATAAGGGCATTGTCCAAACGTCCAAAATGACAGGCGTGGGATATCAACCACCTTTCTAGGAAAGCTGTTCCAGTGTTTGGCCACCCTCATGGTAAACAAATTTTTCCTAATGCCCAGTCTAAACTTCCTCTGGTGCAGTTTTGTGCTGTTCTCACGCATCCTGTCATCCATTACCAGGGAGCAGAGATGGGCACATCCCTCTCCATTTCCCTTCTCAGGAAGCTGCAGAAAGCAATGAGGTCGCCTCTCAACATCCTTTTCTCCAGACTAGAAAACCCAAGTGTCCTCAGCCTCTCCTCATAGGACATGGCCTACAGCCCTTTTACCAGCTTTGTTACCCTCCTCTGGACACTTTCAAGGTCCTTAACATCCTTGTTACATTGTGGAGCCCGTAAGATTCAAGGTGAGGCTGCACCAACAAAAAATATAGCAAGACAATCACCTTATTTGACTGGCTGGCTATGCTGTGTTTAATGCACCCAAAGATGTGGTTTGGCCTCTCGGCTGCCAGGGCACACTGCTGGTTCATACTGAGCCTGCTGTCAACCAGCACCCCCAGATTCCATTCTGCTGAATTGATCTCCAGCCACGCATTTCCCGGTTTGTAACTGACTGGCATTACTCAGTCCCAGGTACAGAACATGGCAGTTTCTTTGTTAAACTTCATGCTGTTAATGGTTGTCTTCTTTACACCTTTCCATCAAGTGTTTTATATCAGAATAAAATGTTATTCAGTATTTGTTGTTCAGCAAAGTGGTGTCTAAATTAGTACAACTGCTAATCATATAATATTACCCAGCTCATAGATGATGCTAGACAAAATCAGACAAGCATTTTCAAGATTCAGGAATTATGCATGTATATACAGATTATATAGTATCATGTCTATACTATAAATTACTACAAGACATCTATCTACTTACTAGACATTCATGACCATTTCCTAGTTTTGGAGATCTGAAATGTAAGTTATAAATTATGTAAAAAATTCTTCATTATCACTGTGTGAAATACACAACAAAACCTAAGTTCTTCATTAGATAATAAATAAAGGTGGATCACTCAAGTTTTTCCACTCTTAGAAATGGCGAAGCACTAACTTCTACAAGGCCTGACATTACAGCTCACCAAGCAGTTTAAGCTGCAGAAACTAGAGCAGCTGCCAAAAGAATCTATTGTGCCCTCCCCCACACTTTTGGCTGCTAATTTCCATCCCCATTACCCTTTGTACCAGTTGCAGCCCTTGGACAGCCATATGTGAGAAGGCTGGGATAAATCCAGCTGAAAACAAAACCATACAAATAATTAGTTATTTTCAGCCAGCTCCATTCTCCAGATTTATTTGTCACATAGCCACGTAAACAGCTACACATGATGAGGGAGAACAGCAACACAGGGATGGAAAAAGAATCTGGAAGTGCTTCTTATGCAGCTGTACCATGTTAAAGTGTTCAATGAATACTTTGGCTAAAACTGATCTGTCAGTGGAGAGACTCAAGCTATTGAAGGAGTCATACTAAATTCCCTTGACATTACTTTTAGGATGAGACGGGTTGGCCTCTGGAGATGCCTGCTTCTCTCCTGAATGTTAGCAGAAATTTAGATGACTAACTGAGATGTAGCAGCTTAGTTTCCACATACCTAAATTAACTCAGATCTAGATGAGTAGAAAAGGGTAGAAAACCATGTTTCTGACTCCTTCAGCACTTCATTTCCATTAACAATTTTCATATGTGAAAAAAAAAAAAAAAGAATTATAGAATACATTACCATCACACAAATATAGGAGGAGTATGCGTTTTCTGGATGCTCTGCAAAACTTTTTCTAAACCATATTTTACATCTATAAGCAATAAATTTCAGTGACATGGGACTGTGTTCCGTGTACAAAGCACAAAATTCCCCAGTAGAGACAGTTACAACCGCAGCTCCATTATAAATCACTTACATTTCTTTGGAGTCACTTAGTCACCTTGCTGGGTTGTAGAAAGGAACAGTCTTTTCCTCTTTGCTGAAGCTGGTTCTCCTTCCAGACGTGCCTTTCACTTCTATGGCAAATAAGGACAAAAGGTCCTTAGCTTTCACTTAAAATTATCTACAGGTAAAAAAGGAAACAAATACAGTAAATACAAGCCTCCATATTGTGTTTTACGGTAAGGTATTGCAATCACTTTAAAACACACTTCACTACTTTTACAGGGTCATATTCTTATACACTTATGTACTGCATACCTTTGAAGAAATTCCACATTTTACATCTTTCTGTATACCAAGCATCTAAAGTAGTCACTACTCCTAGTGTAGTTGCCTACTCCACTCCTGGGATTTGCAGTAACAAGATTATGTTACTCTAAAAAGTCTAAGTACACAAATTGAAAGATATTTTCCTATTGTTGATTAGTTATTTTGCAACACCAAGAAGTCTTGCATACTTTTGGCAGGGTTCATGCAGGCAATCACAATTTGCTGAACACAGGTTCAATGGAAACTATCTTGGTTACCCATTACCGGCAAAAATTCTGATCTGAATCTTCTATTAAGCAAAACAGCCCTGTATTGCACTGCATCTCAGAAAGTGACACCTTGGCTTTGGAATGGATAGCTCAATGAAAATGTAAATCACCACTCTGCCAGAGCCAATACAGCACATCAAATGCTAAAAATTACTGGGAAAGGAATAAAGAACAAAGCATAACACATCACCTTCTTCTGTATCAAGCCCCATCTTGAAAAGCCTGCTCTTTTCTGGTGCTCAGAGCAGAGAAGAGCACAAGGTTCAGAGAAGAAAACATACATGATCAAAGGCTTAGAATAGTTTCTGGATGAGGAAGAATTCTGTACACCACAACTATTCACACTAGAAAATAGACAACTTCAGGGATGATATGACAGAAAAGTACAGCAGCCTAAAGAAGATGGAGAGATTGCACAGAGATCATCTCTTCCCTATTTGAATGCAAGAACTGACTAGTAAAGCTCAGGTTAAAAAAAATACACAGGAACATCTCCATGAAACAGGTAACAGACCTGCAAACTTTTTCGCAAGGACGCTGTTGATGCAAGGAGTTTTCAAAGAGAAAAGTGGAATTATCTTTGGAAGAGAACCTTCACTGGAGATTCTTATATCCATTTCACAATGGAATGGAATGGGATTCACCACACAAGAAACACAGTCTAGTCTAACACTGAATGTACAGGCTTGATCCTTTTGAACTGCAAACTGAATTCCCACTGCTTTCTGTATTTACATGCTTTTGATTGACTTTTCCAAAACAGACACTCCATAGAAAAAAAAAAATCAAATGAAGTAGTAAAGTCTTGCTGTAAAGCAATTTTTTTGTAGCCTTCCTCTCCCTTGTCCACAGTTCCAAAGCAGCCAGGGCAGGGTGCCACAAAGCAAGGTTCTGCTTATGAAGGTTTTTGACAGTCCCCTCCATATGTCTGAATATGCAACTTCATCCATGGGTTCCAACCCAGTTCAACATGTATAAATGGAGGTCATAGGCATCTGCATGTCCCAAATTTCATCCGGAACAAAACCTTAAAAATCATATACTCTGTACTCCAGTATCTCCTGTTTTTTTTTGCTTTTATCTCTAGGATACAGCAGTGTTTTTGCTTTATTTTGGGTAAGTGCAGATCAATTAAAATTCCTTCAGGGACGCCTTCTGATCCAGCGGAATGTGAATGACTGTCATCAGGAGCAAACACTTTTTGCTGTCTCAGAATGGCATTTCACTTTTGAGAAAAAACCTCTCTTAATTAATTCATCCATACCCACCAGGTATACCAAAGGAATATAACCAGTCCTTTCTCTTGTCTTGCTAGATACTGATATCTGTACCTGTGAACTCAGTATCCAGATATGGAGAGTTATGCATTGACATGTTATACGATGAAGCAGCCTACACTAGCATATAAACACACCAGGACAAAAATAACCTTGTTCAGACATCAGTATGCAACTAAAGTTCCTTTTGCAAAATGCACAAATTAATAGCCTAATGTTTCACACAAAAATTTTGTTTGCTCAAAATCTATGCATAGACCTATTAACATTCTTTTCAGACCTCACAATGAGGAATTTGAATTACTGCCACTTTTTTTTTTTTGTCAGCTTGATATATCAGATCAAAGTATGTTTAGTGTTCTATCTACTCCCCCTCATCACTTCTACACTCTGCAAAAGAAGAGGCTGCTATGATGTTTGCTGTTATGTTTGCTTCTGCAGCTCAAATGGCTACACTGAAGATGGAACAAAAATCACTGTGCAGCATGCTAATAATGATCAAAGACCCATGTACTACTGGCCTATAGCAACAATTTAGGCCACCTCTCCCTCTACCATTTGTCCGACTTCTCTATTTAGAATGTAAAATCTTAAGGGTAGGATTATAACTCATCCAGCTCAAAAGGAATCTAAGTTTTGTTTGATATCCTGCATGTCACTGTAATACTAACTACAAATAAGAGCAAGCAGTACCAAGCAAGAACTGAGTGTCTTAGAACTGATATATGATCAAAGACAAGTTTCTCACAAAATTCCAAAATTTAGTGGACTAAAGGCATACTACTGCATAGTAAAATAGTAAAATGCTATTGCAGGATAAACACTTCAAAAGCAATCTGATACAAATAACAATTCATAATTATCGTAACTCCTACTACAACACTAGGAAGCATAAGAGTGTCTTACAAGACAGCTACCTACTGGTTGACAAATAGAAGCAAAAATTCTCACTCTTTCCATACACGGTTTTAAGTTGCAATTAAAAAGTTTACAAGATCTTCCCACTAATGTGATCTTGGCTCTCTCATACAAATGCCCTTAAAGAGGGGAAAGCTGATATGCAATTACTTCAATTGCAAGTGCTGGGAATCAACAGTTACCCAAAAATTGGGTAAACCAAGAATGCTTTTTTTTTCCCCATTTGTTATACAACCCCTTTGGAAGATTAGATGAAGATTCATGCTTGCTTTAAGAATGTATTCCATATATTCCCTAATTCAATTATACCCCTGATGGAAATATACTTGTTTCAAAGATATAAGAAGGTATTTTCACATGAAGAATTTTGTAGCTTGTGTTTTCAATTTCTGAAACAACCTAGTGATACAAGTAACCTATAGGATTAAAGACACATATTAATTTTGGGCATTAAAAGCTACACTTTTGCATAAACTCATACCATTTCCATAAGTTACATAAGACACAAATTGAAAACTATAGACAGTAATGTGAGCTTTGCTTTGCTGTTTTGAGACTTTTTTGGCCATTGATAAAAGCCACAGCTGCATTACAAAACATTGTTAAAATACTTTATCCCATGACTGGCAGGTATTTTTACAGAGTATATTACAGAAAAACGTGCTAGAGGAAAAAGTATTTGAGGACTCTTTAACGAAGTTTCCCAATTATTTTGGGAATATTTATCTTATTTATCAAAAATTCAGTGGCTCGGGTCTCTGACTAAATATGCTACAAAAATCCATTTTTGTACATAAGCATTCTACAATTTTACTTTCAATATCTATAGACTATTGGATGAAACTAAGTAAAAGACTAATGCTGGATTTAGGCTGAAACCATATCATATAAACAACCAAGCACTGGATTGGTTTAAGATTGAATAATATTTACTCTATTATGTAATTGTATAGTCAGTCTAACGTATTATTACAATCATGTGTCTTTACTGTGGTGTTTATCTAAAAGCCTTACCCAGAAATCTTATCTCACAAAAACATAAACTCACAAAAACAATCACTGTTTTGCTAGTAAACTTTGGAACTTCTGTTAAGAACGATGTATTAAAATACAGCAACAAAAGAAACAAATATATCTGCGGAAAGGTCCCTTTGAGCTAATCTCCAGTATAATTGTCCTAATCTGGAAACAGCATAAGGAATAAACAAGAGATCAATCATGATATGAAGAATTAAAGAAATGAAGGTATTATATTGCAAACTTCCCTAAATGTTGTGCTGTTAAACTGAATGAAGTTGTTTGGTTTGTCTGCAATTGAAGGGAGATTAATATGCTGTGATCAAAAAAGCAATGCTTCAGAAAACCTCAGAGTTGGCATTACTTCTTTTCCATTACATATTGAAAAGGGAAAGATGGGACAAATGATCTGTCTACATGTAAAGTGACCTAACACTAGCACCCATGTATCACTGTCTTTAAGATAATATTAAGATAATATTCCCTATACATTGATACACATCTTTTGCAGAAAATTAAAATATGAAACATTTTCTAATTTAGTCTTCTCATCAGTTGTACACTACAGTCTTTCTCTTCTGGATTTGGATAGACATGAAGATAGAGAAACATTCCTCATGTTTCTCTTGCAGTTTTATTTGTCTGGTATGAAACCACAGGTAACACCTACGTCTGAATAACTGTTTGCATGGTCAGCTGTTTGTCATGCCAACGTAAATTCCCCATATGAAACAGGATAAAAGACAAAGGCTAACTAGCTATATCAGGCAATCTGCCAACAAAGGTATAACACTGGCTTTGGGACAATCAGATGGAATACACAGTGAACAGTTATTAAGATAACATCCAAGCTTGGGGGGATTAAACAGATAGTAGCAACCTTGTGTAGTAGGAATTGTGGCAAATATGGCTGGGAATATTTTTCTTCAACAATCCCCCAGTGGGAAGTGTGCCACCTACTTTCTCTGTTACTCCTTCCAGCTCTGTCTGCCCTTCTCATTTCAGCCTAAGGTTGCCATTCCATACAGGGATCTAGCAGGGATCTTAGAATCTAAAGACATGAAGGCCAAGCAGATAGGTGTCATTCTAGAAATGCAAGGCCACACAAAATTTTCTAAGTTAGGGATTTGCAGCTGGTACTGGTACTGACAAGCCTATAGGTGACTTGCAAGTTTCATTTATTATCCCACCTCATTTCTAAATGGTTTTGATACTGATTACTGAGAGATCACTCATCTGCACACAATACTTTCACACTACTGCAGCAGCCCTAAAACAGAATGGTGCAAAAGTTTTTGATATGAAGGAGGAAATGCGAGAAATTCCATAAAACTTTCCATACTTTTTTTTTTCATCCTTTTCTCCTTTCCCTCTTTCTTCTGCCTCCCACTCTCCCTTTTGCCTCAAATTCTCTCCCTTCCCACAGCATCATTTGTAAAGAACATCACACTTGCTGGGAGCCAGAAGGGACAGCAGCACAAGAGGCAAGCATTCAATGACAGCCGAGATGCCTACTTGTCACCTGGGGCAATGCTGGGACATGAAAAGGGCTTGGGCTGGATGGAACAAGGGTCAGAGATGCTGAAGCCAAAGGTACAAGGGCATGAGATTTGTAAAACAGACTAGGATTGCTAAACTTTGGGGATAGGCCAGATATTTATCTGAGGGAAGCAGAGAATGATTTAAATTGTTACACAAAACAAGGGAGGCCTAATCTAAAAATGTGTGAAGCAGTGTACTTAGGGACTTGCTCTTGTGGTTCTACCTGTTTGCTACTGGGAGATGTAAGCAGGAAGACCTTCCTGTGATATCTTCAAATCCAAAATTAGCTTTCTGAACTTTGGCAGATTAGAATGTAATTAAACATTCAAATACACTGTGGAGTTTTCCAAGAGAGTTTGATTTATTTTATTGTCTTTGCCATATTGGCTGGTAGATACTTACTTCACAAAGTAGTTCAAGTCACCTTTTTTGCATCATCCATTTCATTTTATACATACAGAGCAGGAATTGGTTCAGGAGGATAATGGCAAGATTTCCGGGCAGGATGCAGCTGCAGAACAACTTGAGCCAATCTAAACTGGCTGAAAACGGCCCTAACTTCCCTCACCTTCCTCTTCCGCTCCAGTGCAGACTCCTACTCTTTCCTTGTGCTGACTTGGACACTTGAGCAATTGCAAGGTGAGACAGACCAGGGAGCTAAATCACTTTAAAACAGTCCTGCAAAGAAAGTGATTAACTTCTGGCCAAAACTGGGACATTCCTGCTGGTGCAAGATGAGATATGGCCCTGGATGAAGATGTGACCACACAGTCATGATGCAGTTGGCTTGTACTGATGTGGAAACTGACCCTGTGCATCTCAGGGCATATTCACCACTTCTAGCGGTGGCCACTTCCCAGCTTCCAGCATTGCTCACTCAGCTGTGCCAATGTAAGCGTACACGGAACAACACGGTCATCCCCACTACAGAACTAATCCATATTAAAAGCAACCTGGCAAAATAAAAGCTGTTTTGTTTAGCTAAAATGAAAGCAGAACTACAAACAATTATAAGAGCATTTTCAGAGATATAGCAATAAGCAGAAGGAACCAAAAGATACTTTAAGCCCACATTACTATCAAAGAAGCATTTACTCTACACCATGATTTAATTAGTCTATGGACTCCACCAGTCACAAAGTAAGAGATACAGCTGCAGCCTACCAAGTACTGCCATCCCCAGCTGTCTTTCCCTCCACTCCTCTACAGCTTACAAATACATGTACGCATTACGAAGGAGCGTGACAATCTGCACTACAGATTAGACAGGTCCTCGAGGTACAAGTGTGTGCTCCATTACAGCAACCCTAGGACAAGGATGGGCTGCAGAAGGGCAGCAAGGACAGTAGCATTAAAATACACAAGCTGCTTTATTATTATTATTGTTATTGTTATTGTTGTTATTATTATTATTGTTATTGTTATTATTATTGTTATCATTATTATTATTTACATGTCTTAGAGAACTGTGTCCCATTATTAGAGAGGATATACACATACAAAGCTTTAAAATCTGTTTTGAAACTGGTCTGGCATGCTTTGCCATATTATTGTTACACCTGTACATAATTTACACACTTGCAATCAATTCTCTAAATAGCTTTAGTATTTATATTACTATTAGTATTTATATTATAGAATGAAAATTAAATCAAAATAAAGTCCTAAATTCTTTTCCCTTAAAATTAAGTAACTTTTAAAAAATTAAAAATTAAAATTAAATTCTACTTCACATTACTCTTTATTTTAATCACATTTGATTTGGAGAATATGTTTATCACATTTTTTTTCCAAATAACATGGCTGTACTTTATATATACTTTATATATTGTACTAATACAAAGTACATAACTTACATACACATTATGTACATCACTCAGGGTACATACAAAAACAATTGTGAAACATCTTTCTACAAAACTATTGTCCATCTTTCAATAGTTTTGTTTGGTAAGACACAGAAAAGTGATCATTGTGTGAAAACTTAATATCAGCTAACGGTTTGTAAACAGAATAATCAAGTATTCTACAACTGAGTTCAAAGCTCAAGACTTTTTTTTAATATTTAATAATTATAGATTTTTCTATGCATTCATTTTCCATACAATTAGGAAAAAATACAAGAAAGAGAAAGAGAAAGAGAAGGAAAAAGAAAAAGAGAAAGAGAAGGAAAAAGAAAAAGAGAAAGAGAAGGAAAAAGAAAAAGAGAAGGAAAAAGAGAAGGAAAAAGAAAAAGAGAAGGAAAAAGAGAAGGAAAAAGAAAAAGAAAAAGAAAAAGAAAAAGAAAAAGAAAAAGAAAAAGAAGAAGAAAAAGAAAAAGAAAAAGAAAAAGAAAAAGAAAAAGAAAAAGAAAAAGAAAAAGAAAAAGAAAAAGAAAAAGAAAAAGAAAAAGAAAAAGAAAAAGAAAAAGAAAAAGAAAAAGAAAAAGAAAAAGA
Source organism: Anas acuta (assembly GCF_963932015.1). NCBI lineage: Eukaryota > Metazoa > Chordata > Aves > Anseriformes > Anatidae > Anas > Anas acuta. The sequence continues at coordinate 177,319,579 of NC_088979.1, read as the reverse complement.
AAAGTACTTAGAGAAAAAATACATAGAAAAAATACCTTATCTGCATTTCTCTTGCAATTCCATTTGGACAACAGTATTTCCTAAACGTAGCCTATTCACTGCTGGATATGTAATTACCTTCAGTTCATAGTCTAGACATTAATGCTTTCGTAGTATTTAAGACTCCTTGTAACATGCTTGCTGCTTTAAGTAAGCAAGGCTAAATCTTGACCAGATAAATTAGCAAAGAATGCAATAAAAGCTGCAATAAAAGAACTTTATCCTCCAAACCTTCAAGTTGCTGCTAAATGAGATTTCTTTGAAATGCAGATCAGTTGAACTAGATTAGTGAATTTTAGCTCCTGTCAACATCATAACAAAATACAAATACAATTGTTCACTGGCCTTATCTCCATGCTTCCATCTGCTGCCTTGTTATTTACTTTCCTTGATTTACTATGCAGATCTAAATAAGACACATCAAGGAGGGCTTACAACACAATGGCTTCTTAAGCTTTACATCAAGGTATTTGAAACTGAAGCCCTGAAAGGGCTGCCATCAAAGACATATCTCTAATGAACTTCCATATCAGAGAAGGTTTGGTATTTAATACTGCTGTGAAAAGAAAAAGCTACAAATCAGAATGGCCTATGAAGGGAAATGTCTGCAAATCTTGATGAGATTAGCACCTACCAGAATTAATATCCCAATAAAAATGATATCTGGTTCCTCGAAGAGTTAAACTTCCAACCTTTGCAAAAATAATGCACTGCGTCAGAATGGGAAAACTCAGTTGACAAGGTTAAAAGGTCAGGGCATTATTCTTTGTTTATCCACAAAATGTTCAAAAAACAGTTTTTGCTTGTGGCTTGATTAAGATATTGTTGACAAACTAGCCTTGGAAAGAAATAATTAGCACAGTTAACAGTGTTACTGTGGTGCTTTCTGCAACATCCGAATTTTACAGTATCTAAAAAAAATTAGCAACAACTTCATGGTGAAACAACGTAATCTAAAATGACAGCATGCAACATTTGTTCATCAATTTTACTATTTCCCTTTCTCCCCCACAGCAATCTATGGCAGCGCAGGATAAAATCTTCTGTCAGTTTGTTTAAAAAAACAATCCTTTAGTGCCATTTCTATTACATGCCACGACCCCATTCACACAGCGCCATAAATGAAGTAAGAACTCTCCTCCTCAAGATTTTAATTCTCTGCATTTCTATCCAATAGATTAAACAAGTATAAGACAAAAATACAAAGTTTAAAAGTTTCTACAACCAGTTTATAACCGTGTACAGTAAACTAACCATGTGTTGCTGCTTGATGGCACATTTTGCTAGGCACCGAAGTACATAAACAAATGATGCTTTTCTTTCTTAAGAAAGCATTTCAATCATTTATGTTCTTCCCCAGCACGGGAAGATCCCACAAGCATGTTCTGTACCGTGGATCAATCAACTCCAAACCGAAGCAGACATGTTGTATGCTCCAGTGCCCGGGAATCATGCTGCAGGCTCACCAGATGATGAAAACTGAGGTATGCAGTGTATGGGAGCCCCACATGGCAACCGCTAGCTTCTGGGCATGTCAGACTTCACTACTACCCTACAGTCAATGACAGCAAACACCTTCCCTTCTCTTCTTGCCTCCAAACATGTGCTTGTCTTTCTACCCTCCTTCCAAATTACAGGCAGTCTTCCAGAAACAAAGCCCCCAAACAGAAGCAACATCCCATGGCTACACTGCAGAAATCACGGTTGTCTTTTTGCTGGTTTTCATTTCATATGGGCTGTGTTCCAGGCTTACTTACGGCCACAAGAGACCACTACCTTTCCTTGTTTAATGAAATGACAAAACAACAGATTTGCATATGTAAAAGCAGGTGCTGTAACAGGTTTGACTACTCTTGACCTAAAGCATGTAAAAAAGATTTATCAGCAACAGCTGTCCGGTATCGGGGTTCTGGTATCGGGGCTCTGATGGACAGTCAAAACTTTGCCATCTGCACTGCCGTGTGTTAAAAATGACAATCTGAATTAAAAGCTGGTCAACAAATCTCGTATAACTAATTCCTCCCGCATCCCCATCCATATGTTGAATTCTCAAGACACACAACACTTGGATTATCTATTATAAATACCAATCTTTAAACTGAAGTGAGTTGCAACTTATTCAGGAAACAATCATTTAAGTAATACTCCAAATGTACATACGTTTGAAATGCTACAACTGTTTTACATCATGATACAAACCTGTGTTCTTTTCAAGTAGCATTATATCTCTTTTCAGAATAAAAAATAGCTATAAATATTTACATAGTCTAATTAGGGGTTTACAGTGCTACAGCATTGTTTAGCTTGTGGATTATTAACCAGTATAATTTTTGTTTAGCTTAACTTCTCTGAAGTCTTTCTTGAATGCCCTGACAAAAGCATAATTGACAGAAAAACATTTCAGAACACCTCTGTGTTCTCTGCATAGTGGATGTATGGCAAGGAAGCACAGTTTGTATTTTAAGTTCTGATTTTTCCATATGAAGAGGAACTGTGGTTTTTCCCCCAGACTAACGGAATGAACCTGAGAGTCTGAACATGACCCCCTGGTGAACACAGTGACTTGTTCTGGAGCTATGCTAGCAGAAGGTAGCACCATATGCCCCAAGCCCCAACTTGGATGCTCTTTCCACAGTCTAATGTGCTTGTCAAAAGATGTTAAAATCACAGATTTACTTTCTCTGAATATACTTTATTACTGTACAAAGTAAAAGATGGGATTATACAAGTTATTATGTCTTATACAGACTAGCATCCAAAATATACCTCCACCAGTTTAAGCTGGGATTTTTTTATTTTTTTTTAATTGGTGAATGATTTCTGTGGTGTTATAGCAATCTCTTGCCTGATAACCAATCACAGTTATTATAACTCTTATTGATTACAAAGTAACTACATTCTAAACTACAGCATTAATAATTTTCCTTCTTTGTAGACCTTGGGAAAAATTCAGCTCATTGCTTAAAAATGAATGAAAATTACCTTTCTTTGTTTCAATTTTAATTTCATTAAGCATTTTAAATGAAAAAGAAAAAGAAAAAGAAAAGGAAAAAGAAAAAGAAGAAAAAGAAGAAAAAGAAAAAGAAAAAGAAAAAGAAAAAGAAAAAGAAAAAGAAAAAGAACCTTCAGAACACCACTGATTTTATCATTGCAGTCCAGCCAGAAAAAAATAGTAAAATAAGAAAAAACAATCCATGGGGTGCATGCAGTAAGCAAATTCAAAGTAACAGAAGAACTACTTCACAGCACTTCTAATGATAATTTTAAATGCTGCAGTAAATATAAATTCATTCACCTCAGGTTTTGTTCTTCAGTTTTAGGCAAAAAAGAAATACTTGTTTTTTTAAATATATATATGCACATATGCATTTACATGCACTGCTGAAAGACATGAGGCACTTTTTTTCTCAAGAGAATAATAAATAATAAAAAACTCTCTCGCAGAAATTTGTGAGATTCAAGTGATCCTTTAAACAGTTACAATTTGCTGCAAAAACAATGCACACTTAAAAAAAGAAATACAATTTATTTACTCACTAGGTTGTAACTGTCTTTTGAGAGCTGCAGTTATCCCCTCAAGAGCATAAATATTTAGACAAATTTTAAAATGTGTATTATATACTTGACAGAACATATTTACATGACAGCTCAGAGCTTAAGCAATCTGATCGGAAATATTTCCCATCTAAAACAAAGTCAAATTGGAAAAAAAAAAAAAAAAAAAAAAAAAAGAGAGAAAGAAAAAAAGCAGCTCAGCCATTTAAAGAGGCTTGAGATTAAAAACATAACCATTTAGAAACAGATTAGCCATTTAAGTGTTTTTGTCAAAATTATGATAACCTTCATCTACTTCCCGATTCACTGGATCCCATATATGAATTTATGAAAATCTAAGATGAGCAGCACACAGCATTAACTCCGTGTCTTCTCTAACTAAGCTGTTTAATTGCCTGCTCTTTATCTGCTGCCCTCTGCGCCTGCAGGTCCTGCATCCTCAGCAGGCGGACTTGCCTCGGCAGGGTGGCAGTGGGTGTCCCTGCGGGTGCCACCCTGCCTGCCAAGCAGTCCTGTCCCCTGCCCAGCACCAAGCTCAGAGCCGGCTGCCTGTGTGACACTGCCTAGCTGATGCCCAGGAGTGGCAGGGAGAGAGGGAAAAAGGTGGAAAGAAACCTTACAAAGCCTGTTGTCACTCCTGTCAACAGCGAAATGAAAAGACTGAGGGGGATCCTTTGATCTCCATGAAGCCCAGGTCTCATTTATCCCTTGGTGATCTGCTAGCCTTTATCTTGGCCTTCTTTAAAGAAATGACATATGTTGGGATCAGATATGGTGTTCTGAGGTTTGGCCCACAAAGGCAGTACCAAACACATAGGCATTCCCATTCACTGAGCTGGATCTTAAAACACGACTGTGGACATATGGGCAATTCTCTGCCAGGAGATGGTGAAAAGCAAGGGACTGGTATTACAGTATGGTAAAACCTACCTGCATATGCATGAGAAACATGTACAGAAAAAATATGGTAAGTAAACTTACAAATGCAAACCACCATTGTTTTCTGTGTTTTCCAAAACAGAGAAGAAACAGAGCTGGCTGTATTCAGCCACCAGATACCCAGCTGTGAATTGCTGCAAGTGAACAGCCGGTGGTCCTGGGCACACCTAGAAGATCAGGAACTGGGGCAGGGCCGCCACAAGAGGAGGTGGCACAGGTAGGGAGGGTGAAGAAGATACATAAAAAAGCCAGTGCTGGTTAGCGTCTACTGTTCCTGAAGCACTTACAAAGTAAAAAGAGTTTCTCCAGATCCAACAATATACTAGAAGAAAGGTATGAAAGGTTTGTAAGGATGTATTTATTGAAAAGATGTTTTGTCAGCAACTTCCATGGCCATCTACAATCTTGTTGGGCAGAACAAGTATTTCAGGAGAACTACTTAAAAGTAGATAAAAATAAGATAAAATAAAAAAAGTTAGAGGGGACTAGCAAGGAAGAGGTCCTGAACTAAACAGTAAACTGGAAATGGTTGATCAGAAATTAGGTTTGAATCATCTTTACTTACAACTGTGCAATACCAAAATCAGACTCATCCTACCTAACTTTAAACACATAAATAGGATGGAAACACTACTTCACCCAGACCTCCCAGATGAGCTTGTTGCTCATCTATATGGGAAGCAGAGAGTTTGCTGTCCTGGTTAAGATGCACCACTGAAGTATGTGATGTGTGAGTGGATGAAGTGAGTGACTCACTGTCAGATGAATCACAAGAGGAAGAAGACTGCTAGAACTTTTTATATATATTTTGAAGATAATAAGGAATTGTTGGATACTCTTCCAGATGTCTGAGTTTAAAAAAAGAAAAAAAAATAAAGCTTAATAGAAAAAAATCTTCACCACCAGACTTGGGCAAGTGTAGAATGAATACATCAAAAAGCAGAGATTACAGTTACACAGATTTTTTTTTTCCTTCTATTTTGGACTGTTTAAGTTAAATGGCTATTCATATTGAATTCTGTGAACTTAGTAAAAATAATTGTTAAGTTAGCTATTTCACCTACAAAATAAAATATATTTAGTTATATCTAGCTATATTTTTTACCATTTGAATAGATCAAAAGCTAGGAAAGTGATGAAAAAAGATAGTGAGGATGAGGACACTTGATTTAAAAAAACAAAAGACCAAAATCCCAGCACATATGGACACCATGTATTTCTGGACTATACAAAAACATGTTACTTGACAAAGATTTCTTATTCTTCTCTCCTTTCAAATTCTAAATTAATCATTTAGAATTAAGATTGAAAACTGTTGCCTTTTGTAAAAAGGTATGTGCCTCATGGTGCACAATGAATCGTTTCTTTCCCCAAAATTGTTTACTTAATATATTAAGTAGCACAGTGGTAATCTTTACATTTGCAGCAAATAAAATATAGAATATTAATATTTTATATTAAAAGAAGGTACCAACAAGTAAATTTTAAGATATTAATATCTCTACTAAAATATATTTTGTTATTGTTTACATATAGCAATGCTCTTAAGCAGCTGCTTTAATTTTATAAGTGGAAACTTTAAAAGTGCAAGAAAGCAATTATAAAATGTTCTTTATTTGCAATTAAATTCCAAGGTTGCAGAATACTGTATCTGTCCCAATTTTACAGAACTGCTTAAGGCATCTGCCAACCAAGTTTCAAGAGGATTAGCTGTAATGAAAATGCAACATATGTAAATACAACCACGTATTTAAATGTCAAATATTTCAAACACAATAGCAAAATTACAAATTCAAAGTTATCTTCACAAACATATAATTCTATGAACTTCTTCCATGAAAGATAAAAACTTGGGAACAACATTTTATACTCTACTGTACAAAATACCTAATGTGACAATACACTGACTTAGTCTTCTTAATATATCTCATTATTTAACTGAATATTTGTGTTTTTATTAATAGACAACATTCTCCACCTTTATCAATTCCACATATTTCAGAGTCACATTGTGTTTTCGGAAGAGTATTGTTCCTTGTGCTAAGCTAGCAAAAATAAGATTAGCTATGAACTTAAAAAAGCAGCTGTTATTTGTGCACTATGAGTATGTTGTTTACTTGACATTATGTGCAATATTAGCACAGGAGAAAGAACACCATTATACAAGAAAATAAAACCATGCAGTTAGAACTCGTCTGACTTCAGACACATTTTTCTCATCTCTGGATGTGGTACAACCTTGCTGTGAACTGTTAGGTTTCCACTACTTAGAGACAGACGGTTTCATACTGCTCAACAGAGATTACTGCTGTCTATCTAAATAGGGCTTACAGTGGCATCAGCATATTTTATTAACTCAGAACCATAAATCCCATTCTTATATGCTCTCAAAGACCAACACTCCTAGGGTCAGTTAAATTTACATCACCACGGCACCTACCAGGAAGAAACTTCAAAGTAAGGAAATGTTCCTTTCCAATAGCTCACCAGAAATTTGGATATAGTTTTCCAATCAGATCTCTAGCTCACTGCAACACTACAGAGCATCCCAATACACTTTATAATGTATATAATTATTATATACTATTTACTACATTATAAAATATAAATACAACACAGGTTTTCTTTGTCAACAATTCTCCCTTCTTTGCATCATAAGCATCTGTCTGAAGGCCAGAAGACCTTAATATCCACACTCTTCTGTGACTGGGATAGTAAAGACCTGTGAAAGAAAAAATCACCACGTTTTTGAGCATTCAAGGAATATCCTTTTATATTCCATTCCATATTGGTATAAGAAAGTGCTTTTATCAACACCAACAAAATTATTTTTATATATATTTCTCTGCTATCATCAGAACTGACAGAAGAACACAACTATATTCTGAATATATATTGTTAAAGACTGGAGAGCAAAATGAAAAGAGAGATGACACAGTCAAACAAGTAACAGCCTAAAATAATACAGAAATTTCCAATTATATTGAAACTATAATCCAAAACATAATTTTAAATAAATGTTTGTTGTCTACTCACACATAGTTTTACTCTATTCCTTCTGAATAAGTGCACTAACAAGCATAAGTTACTCACAAACAAAATTTTGGCATTACAGGAGCAAGATGCACTTATCTAAATAAACACTGCTTTTTCACTGAGGTGCACAAAACATCATTCAGCTGCAAGCAGTATTTAGAAATACAAATCAGATACCAGTGTCTCCGCAGGGGAAGAGACAGCCTTGGCATCTCCCTCTGTATCATTTAGTAGCAATAAACTATACAGTGTAGTCAAGTGCTTTCCACAGTTCAAGAGAAGAAATGCTGCATAATACTTTGCTGAACTTGGAAACCCTAGAAGAAAACGCACATCTAGTTCCATTGACTGCTGTGTTTTCCCCTTTTATTTTCCCGAGTAAGAGTCCAAAATCAAAATCAGAGGTAAGGCTAGAGGAAATGGTCTCAAGTTGTGATGGGGGAGTTTTAGATTGGACATTAGGAAGAATTTCTTCACAGAGAGTTGTTCACAGTGTGCTGCTCAGGGACTGGTGGAGTCCCGGTCCCTGGAGGTATTTAAGAGACGTGGACATTGCACTAAGGGACATGGTTTAGTGATGGTACTCAGTAGATCAAGTTGATGATCTTGAAGACTTGATCATCTTGAAGGTCTTTTCCAACCTAAATGATTCTACAACTCTGATTTTATGATCAAGAAAGTGGTTTTGCCTCTTCTCTGTATGTCTTATAATCTAAGTGCCTGGTTTTGGTTGGGATAGAGTTAATGTTCTTCCTGGTAGCTGGTATGGTGCTATGTTTTGGATTTAGGATTAGGAATGCTGATAACTCACTGATGTTTTAGCTGTTATTAAGCAGCGCATGCACTAATTAAAAGTCTTTCCAGCTTCTCTCATAACACCCTGCCAGCAAGAAGACGGCATTCACAATAAGTTGGGAAGGGATAGAACCACGACAGCAGACCCAAACTGGCCAGAGGGATATCCCATACCATGTGGCATCACGCTGAACAATAAAACTGGGGAAGTTGGCTGGAGAGGGCAACTGCTATAGTCTTAAGTTTGGGGTCTGGCTGGGCGTTGGTCAGAGAGTGGTGAACAATTGCATTGTGCATCACTTGTTTTTTATATTCCTTTATCATAATTATTGTCATTATTTTCCCTTCATTTTCTGTCCTATTAAACTGTCTTCATCTCAATCCATGAGTTTATCTCAATCCATGAGTTTTATCCCCCCCCCCTTTTTTTTTTCCGGATTCTCTCCTCCATCACACCAGGGGAGGGGCAGGGAGTGAACAAACAGCTGTGTGGTGCTTAGCTGCTTGCCAGGTTAAACTACAACACTGAGAAGACTCATTTCTGAGAACTGGATCACAACAAAAGTGGACTCAATCGATGTATCAACTGTAATATCTTAGTGTAATTATTACTAAATATCTATAATGAAATAAGTCAATGACTCATTAAAGATCTCCTTTTTACTAAAAACAACCTTATTTAAGAACTTAGAAGCCAATCATGGTTCAACAATTTGAGAATCTGACTTTAAAGTGATAAGCCAATTTAAAAACAAGATCTTCTCAAATTGCAGACCGTTTACTATTTTATTTTCATTGTAACACAAAACAATTCAGCAGAACTTCATTCTCAAATAGCAATTTAACAATTCAATGCTATCACTGCTATGAAGAGAAAAAAAAAGAGCTTTGAAGCTATTTGATCTCATCATATCAAAACTTCAGTCTTGTACTGATTTCAGAATCTACTTAATTTGCTATTTTGCAACAGAAAAGTGTAAAGACTACAAAAAGCAAAGTGCCAGAAGTAAACATTTTGATCAACCTGACTAATTCTCTTTCAAAAAGCAAAACACCTGCTGTTCTTTTTTAGAAGAAAAAAACTTGAAATTTAAAGACAAAATAAGTGTATGTGTGTGACTTGTTTACATCAGATAAAAATAAGCCCATCATAAAAGTGGAAAACACAGAATTTTTTTTTGGTAGCCTACGAATATTTAAGGAATGCCTAAAACACAGCAATTTTTCTGGACAATTTAGCTACCTCACCAATGTAGCTGCTTGGACACCATGGTGACATGCATCATATACAGACTTTTGAAGTCTGCATTTTTGCAGTTTTAGCACAGAGAAAAGGGGTGGGGTGTGATTATACTGCATGTAACAAGGTAGGGATTGCAGTATCTTATGGTGTATCAGCAAGAAATGGGAGAAGTGCTGAGTCTGAAACAGTGATGACTTGCTGTGATCTGCATGCCGGTCAAAATATGGTTTGGAAGGAACTAATAAAGTGGTTGGCCCCACACAATAAAAACTATGTGCACTAAATACTTTAAGCATGAAGACTTATAATAAACATGAAATTCAGCTACCCAACTGAAATTGCACAGTAGCTCCTTTCTTCAGATGCATTCCAGGCTGCATCTACATAAACAGCACACTGGCATTCAGCATGCTGCCACAACCTCAGGTTTCTTAGCCCTTAAACCCTGTGTGTTATTACAGGGTTTTTCACTTAAAGATTTCACAGCTGGGCAACCCTCACTCCATCCACTGTTTTACAAGAAATCTATCCTCAGAACTACAGTGACCACGCACAACAACGTAAGTGACTTTTCAAGACCCACCAATGTTCACAAGATTGTTTCTTGATGAAATGCAAGCCTATACACATGAGAAGAGGGGAGGGGACAGATGGCTGAGGGCAGGGAACTGACGGAAACCCCTCTACGAACAGGCAAGAACCAGTTGCATAAATCGCCTCAGAAACTTTAACTCCAAAGTGGATTTATCGACTACAGTTTATTACTTAAAGGAATCTATATCTAGCTCATTCATAGGTTCCCTCCCCAGTTTCACAAGCACAGGTACTTTTTTTCTTGCCAGGACCAAGTTGACTTGCTTCTCGCGAAACATTGGGTCCACTGTTCTGCATGTCACCAGGGCATTAGCCTGTAGTACCATCCAGTAGTTACACCTACTCTGCATGGTAAATCAGCCCAAAATTCTGGCCAAACAAGTCCAGATTCACCCTCGTCCCATTGTCACGATGGTCTTCTAAAAGCCAAAACACCAGCTCTTCACTGAAAACTCTTAAATAATTTAAAGAGGTTCTGGAAGAAAGGTCCCACACTTTTTGAAAATAGATCATGAACATGAGCAGAGAGATAGTATCTGGGCACATATTTGATGAACAAAGCACCATTGCTAAAAAAACTGCAAGCAGGACTCTGAGGTAGACGTTATCTAAAGGCTACCTTCTAAGATAGAAAGATCTCAAGGTATGACAGATAGGCCCTCCAAAAATTATGAAAGCAGTATAGAAAGAATTTAGTTGTATATGTAAGTCTATAGGAAGATTGTTAAAAGATAACATGAAAATGTTAAGATTAAACAGTTAAAACTCATTCTATGTAACATTGACAGGTTTCCAGCCTAGCTCTAAACTAATGATGACTAAGCATTTTGTCATTGACAACTTGAAAAGTTGTTGTTCAGGCTTTGAAAGCTTGAAACTAAACTTTAAAAGGATTTCAAAATACAGGGCTCCTTACACAGACTTCACAACTCAAAATTTAATAACTCTGCTTTATGGAAATGTAGCAGTTGAGAATAAGAAGTAATATCAACTATAATTAGTAGTATATTAGTAATATCAAATTCTACACTTTCTCTTAGTCTCTACTTAAGAGTAATTTTTTATTCCATCATTTTAAATCTATGGAAGTATCACTGAGATCTTCCTGCTGATGACTCTTTGTATTTCTTTCCCAGTTCCAGTTCCTTCAAACGTTGCTCCGCCGTTCCTATGTCCTTCAGAAAGGCTAGCTTTCACATGATACCAGCAACGGCTTTCCTGCTTTCATTCCTTCAGTTCATAGTCTTTATCATTATGTTTAGCATGATGAAAGAATGCTACAGGTTGTTACTGAACAAAGAGATTTACAAAAAAAAATAGAAAACTGTGATGGCACTGAAGTACTGGATTTTATAGGTAGCTACAGGAGACAAGAGCACAAGAAAAGTAAGGTATGATATTTCATGCCAAGGGAGTAATCTCTCAAAAGCCCCTGAAGTTTCTCCTTTTTGCTGTCCACAGTTCCCACTAGTCACAGACTTTCTTTTGTATAAAATTTCACAGCTATAGGAAGGAACTCTACATGGGCACAAGGGATTTTATGGTAAACCAATAGGATTTAAATATATGCCAGTTCTCTTGTAACAGTGATTTCTTTACTAGCTTATAACCTTCAAGTTTAGACCAATAACATGTACAAATGAGATTCAAAGTGGTGCTGTCAGTTCTCAAATTTGTATTGTATACCTCTCCAGAGATGAAGAACTAACATTCAAAAATCGTATCTGATGTCTTAAGCCTATGGACAAGGTTTTTAAAAACATCCAAAAAATTAGAATTTCATACATTTTGATGCCTCTGAATTTTCCTTGTGTTCCTAAAAGCATCTGGTAACAGATTAAAATGACTAAATTCACATTACTGATGTACATGTATTTTACTATCCTATTCTAATTCTGCAAGGTGAGACATGTAGCACTCTTTAAATAACTCAGACCAAGACAGAGATGAAAAAATGTAGAGCTTTTTCATATAAATGAAAACCTCATTTTGTTATAAATCATAAGGAATGATGCAGAAATCTAAGTAAAAGCTGGAAAGAAGACAAAGCATGTGAAAGTCCAAGCCAAGCCATAATGGTTGTCCTTAGTGCTAAATAATGCATCCCACTTTATGATACAGTATGACTACAGAAGACTAGCATCAAGGCAACAGCCACAGCTGCACAGTTGAGAATTGTAATAGGGCTTGACTTGTATTCTATACTAAGTCTTAAAAATGCTGCATAATTTTGTCAGCCTTGAGAATATTGTAACAACCAGGAGTCCTTTATGAATAAATACTAAAGCCCTTTAGACAGAAGGTGGGTGCAAAAGAAAAGCACTTCCTGCCAAAGGAAAAGTCTGCCAAAGGAAAGTCTCATTCCTTCCCAGCACGTGTCTATTTGAATGCTACTGTTGGGGGAGATATGGGATAAGAGAAAGTGAGAACTCTGAGGACCCTGCCCTAAACAGATTACCTTCACAAAGCCCCAGCAACCCATGTGGGATGGCAACATTTGGAAAACAGCTTACTCTGAATGTAGAATCCCTACCTGAAACACAACTTAAGAAATTAAAGTAGGAGGGACTAAACATGTAAAGAAATATGCAGCTGCTCAGTTTAAACTAGAACTCTATCTCCTTCTCATTCATGACATGGTGTTTCTACCTGGAGTATGATGTTAAGTCTCCCCAAATGAATCTTTTTCTATTTTAATATTAAGCCTCTTCAGGTTGAGAGCAAGATGAATGAGAGTTAAACTGACACACTTATCATAACTACTCAAATAAAGCAGCATTAGGAAGGCAGCACCAAGTGTTCTCAGGAACAACAGGACAGACACAGTTCAGTTCATCTCTTACAAGGAACAAATGACTGAGACAGAAACAGGTACATCACGAAATATCACATTTGGCAACCAACAGGAAGCCAAAAGAGCAGTCATTAGATTGGAAGACTTTAGACAGCATAAGTTTATTTTACACAGTCCTACGATTTATTACCTTTTCTTGCCTTTGTAAATGCAGTTTTCTGTTATCTAGAAATAATTCTTGCAGTCATCCAATGATTTTCCAGTATCCAGTACTTAGGCTTGCTAAATTTCAGTCTATAGCTTTCTTTGGTTATTGTCATTTGCTAATTAGCTTTGCTTCTTTAAGATAATTTAACAGGCATTTTAAAATCTGGTCTCAGATCTTCTCTGCTGGATAGAAGAACATACATAACGTTTAACAAAACAGAGTAATGATGTACTCCAGTAAGCATATAACATTTTAACTCTACGCTATGTGGTCTGACTACCAAGTGGAACCATCACTTCTATATCCTTCTATTTAAAGCTCCCATATTTCAATGTTCAACAGTAACATTTCATCAATTTATTTATCTTCCTAAGTCAGTCTCTCATATGAAACTGCATACAGTTTACAACTGAGCAAACAGAATGTATAATACCCAAGTAAAAATCACTGTTAAATTTCAAACAGAAAATGACTGGCAGATGACCAATTTACCATTATAACATCAGTACCAAGGTTATATGTCATACCTAACCCTAAGGACCAAGCCTTCAAGAAGAATAAACGACATCTAAGAAAACCAAGGCTGCTTTGTTCCTTGAGGACATTCAGAGCAATACTGGCAATGGTCCTATGCTAACATAAGAAACGAATCAGCTAAAAACAGCGGCAATGAAAAAACATAAGAGCCAGCAAATACCGTCTCTCAACAGCAGATCAAACTCAGCAGCTGAACAGAAGGTAGTAGAGGACAAATTGATTTGAGAATAAGAAGTCATGAGGTCCAGAGATAGCTGTTCCTGAATTATGTCTGTTAAGAGACAGAATATTTATTTCCTGTTGGAGGATTGAAGAAGTCTGCTTTCTCCATCCATGCTAGACATTAGCATTCTGTTAATTGGCTGAAATAGCCTGTGGTTGCTATTTTTAGTTTGTGTTATGTTTTCATTTTCAAAAGTAAAGAAGAATAGTAGCCACTTTCTTTCTTCGGGCTTCATGTAAATGTACCCCCTATATCGAAAAGGGGAGAGGACTGATATTCTACCACACACTCTCTTTATTGCTGCCACCCTGTTTTCACAGGGGAGAGCAGTATTCATCAGGGGCTCTTCACATTTTCTTTCTTCTCTCTTCTCTTTGGTGATGATGCTGACACACAGAGGAATTCCACTAGAAATGGTAGCACTGCTAATTATCAAAGGACACCCTGGGCTGAAATTGTGCTGGTACATACTGTACCCCATACCTTCCTGAGCTGCAGTGCTGTGCTCTAGAATTAAAGCTTATGCAGTTTCCAACCTTTGTATTTTTTTTTTCAAAGTAATTCCGAGAATGCTAAAGAAAGGTTACTTATGAGACACTACATATTTTCATAGTATGTAATCCACAGGTATTTCTATGCTGTATGAAACACCTTGTTGCTTGAGAGGGGAGAAATCTTCTCCTTTGCCAGGCTGGTAAAGGGTCTGCTCTCATGAGTGAGAATACAAAGAAGGGCACTCCAGATGGCATTTTAGTTCCCTCTCAATCACAGGGAAATAAAGAAAAACTTCAAAGAACCCAGAAGGAGATGGGAAAGACAAGCAAAACCAAATGAAGATGAGGGTTAATAGTAAGTACAAATATTATTAACTATAATTATTATATTAAAACAAAAATAAAGTATGTAAACAGTACATTTTCCAGTTGAATGAGAGTTCATGTTCACTCTGAGAGACACCAACCCATTAAACCTCTGTCGTAAGTTACCTATCACTGGGTCTCAGAGGCCTCCAAGCAAACAGTTCCATCAGTCATCAGCACCTCAGGCATGACATAACATAACATCTGATGAAGATGTGGATGTATTTCCACGTGGTCATTCAGAATTATTTTGGCATTGGTAGGAAAGTCCCAATCAAGTCAAAAGAGCCTGCTTTGGCTGTTCATTGCAAATCTTGACACCAACTTCTATTCATTTAGAAGGTAGCAAACATACAGAAACAGCAACAGACATGGAAGTACTGTCCATGTTAATTAAAAGAGCCAAAACATATGCTGAGGTGTTGAATCTGTGAATACCAAAATGTAACACTCACTTGAGCTGCCCCGACATCAAGTGTCTAATTAGGAAACTTGCAGCTCTGGAGTTTTGGAGGAAAATCTGGGAAATTAAGACAAAATGCAGCAACAAATGCAGAAACTTAATTTTCCTCTACATATGCCCAGTCTTTTAAATAATGTGTATGGAATATAAAAGTCTGCATTCTGCCTCTCTTCTTGAACCTTCATGGAAATATGGAGCCATGAGCTGTCTCATGAAGTTACAAGATTACAAGGCAGCATTATTTGACTGTGCAAAGCTAGGTTTAAATCAAAACAACCACTGGACAGAGCAAAACATCTTATTTAGCATAATAAAACCTTCCATAAACCTGAAGGAATAAAGGACAGAAAATGGAAGCTTAATCTTTGAGTGGGCATGAGTAGAAATGGGTGACAGATGGTCTTTCACAGAGCTAAGGGAGAAGAAACTGGGACTGGTAACAAACATACTAAATGTCAAAATAAACACCCCTTTCTAGTATTTATAAGGACAGATCTAACTAAAGTAAATGGCAGTATTTTCACTTATTATTCACAAAACACTCAAGAGTCTTCAGCACCCACGGAGTGACAATGGAGCATTTTGGGGTAGTAGGCGATGTCAGACAAGTTACAAGAAACAGCGTAAGTTGTCCAGGTCTTCACCACAAAATACATGAAATCCAGACATTGCAACAATCTCAAATATTCTGGAGGCTTGTAGAGATAGTACCCCACTCAAACATATCATGGCCACGATTTCCAGCAATGTAGAAGCTGGGTGAAATCCATTCAACAGCCCACCTCACCATGGGACCAAGAATGCACTGGAAAAGACCCTACACCCTGACCTCATCTTAAGAAAAACAATGAGTGCTTCCTGCCAGTGTGAGAAGTACAACTGATTTATGTTAGCCTACCTTCTTCTTGGGAAGATTCAGGTGAGGTAATCAGAACAGATCTCCTGTGTGCCCTCAAGAAATGTCATCCTGTTTGATGGGTCTGACCAAGAGCTGGAGGATCATGGAGAACAGCCGAACCCTTTCTTTGTGGACCAATTGCACAGGGCCCTCACAGAACTGAGATGTTGTCCATTTCTGCTCGGGGCATGCTGCACAATTGCAGTCCTTGGACAGGAGCCTGGAAATCTCATGTGGATGTATTTCAGAGGTACTATATGTTCCTAAACACGTAACATGAGGCTTATGCTCCCCCCAGAGACTTCAGCCCTTTGATAATGAGTTTAACCTTTGGAGTCACCAGGCCAAACAGGATGTGCCAGACGTCTCTATACTGGGGAGGGAACTAGAAAAGCATTGTCCTTCACCATTGTACTGACACCACAGCAAAAGCTTCCCACATTTTGAGAAATGGTACCCAGCCTGCTGAAAAAATACACAGTAGGAGAGCACACACAGGGGAGACACGTTTAATGTCAGGTGATGCGTGGCATGAGACATCACAGAGGTTAGCTGGGAAGGGTATTGTCAGATAAGTAAAACACAGTCTAGGATCTGTCCACAGACAAAAGAGCTCTCACAAATTGAGATTTAATAGTTTTGCCAGTATGCCCAAGGATTTGCAGTAATATAACTTTTGATTCAAGTGTTCACCTTGGGACCCAGATGCTTGGAAAGAGACTGAGTCATTTGAAGAGATTCAGGTTTTGCACCTTTGTGGGACCCTTTATCTGCTGAACAATTGTCAAAGTAAATGAAAAAAGGCGCACAGAGACACAAGAATTTAACAACGATTGCCATCATCACAACGAAAACTTCGAGGTTTACAAGGAAAGACCCTGAAATGAACACAGTTATAATCTGCAAACAAATAGATTATTGGCAATGGGCCAGTTTTAGAACTGTATGAAAATATACACCTACAATATTAAAAAGTTACAAACTGCCTACTAAACATGAATGTCAGATATGGGAGTAGGGTGCCAAAACATCCTTTCTCTTGTCGGGAAATGCCATCTGTAAAATCCACTCTACTGGGACACGCTGTAACTGGCTTTAGGACACCCATACAAAATCTATCTGCAGATAAGGCACGCTTTCATGAAAAGGGTGCCTAAAAAAGGACTCAGAAGTGACAGTATGCTTTAGACCAGATCACACAGTCATTTTTCATTATGTCTGGTCCCAAAGCATCTAATATTTTATTATACCAGACTTCTTTTTTAGGATAGATTAAGACATGATCTAGAGAGTGGGAATTCCTCACAGCGTTGCATGAGTATGGGCCTTCATAGTCCAGGAACTGAAGATGAGGAAACATCTAATAGGAGGTCCCTGGCAGATACCTGAGGCCAGGATGAACTTCTTGTCAGAATAATGTACACCACAGACTGACCAGAAGTTTCCATCATAGTTACAGAGACTAGAAAGAATACTGTAAACCACAAATGCCCCAGAAAAGACTGGAAAGCAGTCTTCCAACACATACAGAGAGGAAATCCTAAACAGTCAAGAACTTCTCCACTTTACCAGATGAAATTGCAATGAAGCAAATGAACAGACTTACTTCTTCACTAAGGTACAGGTTTAATGACCCTTGTCACTGAATGTGAATCTACATTTCCTTTTTACAGGTAAACATTTCTCTCACCTTGACTTAGTTTTTAAAATTCAATTATGTAACAGCTGTTTGATGACAAGGCCTATGAAAATCCTTGAAGAACAAAAACAACTAGGTTTTAGGACATTATCTTATTCAAAAAAAAAAAAAAAAAGGCAAAAAAGCAATCTTTAAATCTGCAAAGCATCGTAGTCTTAGGAATGTCATTCTATGGTTGTCTAAAAAAGAATAATGTTGGCTTATTACTGACGTTATGCTAGGAAATAGTGCTAGCTAAAGATAATAGTTTCTCAACTATAGTAGTAAAGATACAGCCAAATTAGACTACATGCATAATTCATTACAAAAGGCCTGATTTTGCATTGTTTCTGTTATAACTTTGAAATTGCAGGTAGCTCTGATGGACTGCAGAGATCTTTATTTGAAGATCCTCACAGTTGTTGGAACTTTTTTGGTCAATAAGTTATTGTCTTAGTATTAGGAAATAAGGTATCTACAGTTCAGTTTCCTTCCCTATGCCCTCAAAACACATCACACATAACAATGTGAAAACACATCTCATGCATTTTTAAACCATAAGATTAATTATTAGCCCATCTGACAAACCTTCTCTTAAATATGCTTCTTTAATTTTTTTAAAATAAGATTTTTCCAAATGAAAGTGGAAGTACTTATATTATCAATATTTCTTGTCAATGATTTAGTATTTTTTAAAGGAAGGATATGAAATATCCACGATTAAAAAAACTCCCTACAAATCTTATGCAATACTGATATTGTAGACTATTATTTTTCTTATTTTGATATACTAAGGGTTAGTTCATATATTTTAAGACCTTATTGAATTTTTAGACCAATATGATAATAGAACAACAATCACATAAGACAACTAAGCATGTCTTTTTTTGCCACCCACTTTTCAGCTATCCTGAGCAGTTCACTACATCTTCTAGTGAAAAACAATAACATGCCATCATTTATGTTGAGCAAATGATTTGCTTTTTAACCAAGATCCAGCAAACAAGCTCTGAAGTACTCCATTAAAGCTATTCAGAAATTCTACAGTAGCTTGACTTGAATTAAACAAAGTATGAGGCACTCATAAATTGAAAAGGTACAACAAAATGACTTCTTAGGTCTATATTTAAAATTCATGTCATTTGGCTTATCTCTCTACCATACAAATTTTAATACATTGAAAGTTATTGTAATAGTAACACTGAACAGATTAATCCTGACTCTGCTGATGAAGAAAGCAGCATTAACAAGGGTGTTAGTTCTCTGAAGAGTGTACTCCTAAATTCTGCAATGGCATGTCCAGTTAATATAGTTTTCCTTCCAGAGTTTCCTACAGACATCTTCAAAACTAGTTACTTGTAGTACTGGACTGCAAAAAAAAAAAAAAAACAGGAAAAAAAGATGAGCTCTTGAAAGTTTTCTTTCTCCTCTTGTTCCTCCAGTTTTCAAAGTTAATAAGTAGGAACTGCCAGAAAATACAGAAGGGAAAATTGCTACTGTATAAAGCTTCACTGATTCTTTTTTTTTTTTTTTTTTTCAAAATAACTGTGGAAAGCGTTTTCTAAAATAAAGAATTGGTTTTACTTTGGTTTGTCCCAGATGTGGGCAGGAACTGAGATGTGGCTAAAATAATGGGGAAAGGAAGAGAAATTTTTGGTATGTATTTTTACTGAGCTGATTAACTATGGAAAGAAAAGCCAAAGCATAAACCAAGCAATTTTCGATTTCTATTTCTTCCATTTCAGAGAAGACTCCTTCCCTTTCTTCCTGTATTTCCTGTATTTTCTCCTCTTTTGGGTTGTTCGTGCTTCCAAGTGTTCCATGTAACTTCTGTCAATCTGTCCTGATTTTGTTTCTCTTAATCCCCCTCCACATCCCCATAGCCCTTGAGAGATCTTTCACATGAAAACCACAGCCTCAGATCAGTGATCTTGTCACTGTGCTACAGTCTCACAGAAACACAGAGTAGCTGAGGTTAGAAGGGACCTCTGGAGGTCATCTGGTCCAACCCCCCTGCTAAAGCTGGGACACCAGGACCACATCCAGACAGCTTTTGAGTATCACCAAGGAGAGGGACTCTACAGCCTCTCTGGGCAACCTGTTCAAAAGTGCCCAGTGCCCCATGCTCCATCACCCATACAGCACAGAAGTGCTTCCTTGATCTTAAGAGGGAACCTCCTGTGTTCCAGTTTGGGCCCACTGCCTTTTGTCCTATCACCAGGTACCATTTCAAAGAGCCAACCTCTGCACCCTCCCTTCAGAAGTTTGGATCCTTCTGTCCAATCTACTGCATTGTTCCAGGCCTTCTTCTTCTCTGGAATCTGAGTGCAGCCAGAACTGATTTCAGAAACAGCTTTCAGAAAAAAAATACACTCCATGTATCACTTATCCTGCTTCTTCTCAATTCCCATCTGTTCTGCTGGACTCCCTGTATCACATTTCTTGTACCAGTGTCCAGTTCTGCTTCCCATCTGCTGCAAAAGGACAAGTAGTAGAATCCTTTTCTATAAATTGTAAGGGAAAGGTTAAGCAGAGGACAAGATTTAAGTTAAGGAGAGGGAGAACAGAAGATTCCTACCTGAAGAAGATGACAGGTAGACAAGACAGTGATGTCATGATATTGATGCTTCTGAAGTCCACGGCAATATTCTTGAGCTTTAATTGGTGTTAACATGGCAAAGAGATGGAAATTAGTGAAAACATACAGACATTACACTACAGGTTACCATACCTCCAGGGCCATTAGCTTATCTGAGAATGCAGATTCAAGGAAGAGATAACCTTCCCACAGTTCAAATCATATGACTATCAGCAGTCATATAGTGACTTTCCCAGTCAGTCTGGGAAAGCAAATCACTAGCCCAAAATCCAAACTCATAATGAAGCCTTCATAAAGCACTCAGATTGTGTAACTTCCTTGAGATGGATGATGAAGAAAAGGCTAAAATATTTGTTAAACTGAAATACTAATGGGCTCTGGCAAGTTGTACTATTCATGGTAGACTTCTGCATCTAAAAGTCCACTGGCCTAAGATCATCAGAGGCAAAGGAAAAATCATTTAAAAAAAAAAAAAAATATTCCACCAATTATTCTCACAGGCAGTAGGCCAAGCTGTTATTGAGTTATAGATGGTATGTTTATTTGTTCATTTTTTCCCCGAACCAAAGTTACAGTTTTATAAAACCCTGAAACTACTACAGTCAATTCTGTGTGTGTGATTTCAGACACCTTCAAAATTAGGGGGATTAAAAGAAATTATACTTGCTCAATAGATACCTTCTTTGGGCCTAGTCTTTCATTTGGGACAGTAAATACTGGTCAAAGAGGAAGAATTATTTGAACATGGAAGATAAATTTGACAGGAAACTGGAGGTGTTTGGCAGCAGCAAAGAAACTAAGAATGAAGCAATAACAAATAATGAAAAGCACATGAAATGCAGTGTACCTACACAACATTTATCAAATTATCCAAACAAAGAAAATTACAAGGACAACATGTACAACCAGGACTATATGTAGCAACAGATAATGTAGCCTCCTTTCAACAGGATGGGGAACACCTTCCAGGAAACAGTAACTGGGAGAATTACAGCAGTTAATCAGCTGAATATGAACTGGCAGTGGTCAAAGGACTAACGTAATCTCTGAATGTGTAACCAAATATATCTAACTGAGAAGCTGTATTACTTGAGTATTTGACACTGGGGTCACTCATACTGAAATAGCGTTGCAAGTCTGATAATCACAATTCAAACAGGACACTGGTAAAATGGGGAGGATTCATAGGACACACTTCAAGTATAATTAAATCGCTGTAAAACAGGCCTGGCAGTGAAAAAAGTAGATCTGTTCTGTTTACCAAAGAGAAGATTATAGAATGATTTAACCACAGCCTGTAAGTACCCAAATGCAGGGCAGAAGCTTAACAATGGTGTTTTATTCCTCCCTCCCTATCTCTAAAAAAGGCATAACAACATCCCGGAAAGCTGAAGCAAGACAAATTCAGATTAGAATACAGAGACAAGGATTGAACATTGAATTGCCATCTACTATACCAGGTTACGGAGGGCTACAATGGATTTTCCATCACTGGAAGTTTTCCCTCCCTTTATCCACCCCCCTTCAATGAGATCAGCTGTTTTTCTAAAAGATATGACTTAGTCCAATCTTCACTGGTCTTAAAGCAGAAACTGAAGAAGTCCTCAGCACAAAGGAAGTCATACTCAAAGATTACAGTAGCTCTTTACAGGCTTAAAGGCTGCTAATGTAGGACAAGAGCTCAAACTTCTTTTAATCCTTTATGCCTTCTAGACATACTCATTGCTAAGAAGCACCTGTCACGGACCAAGACAGCTCTACTCAGAGCTGTACAAACAGAACGAATAGGTAATCCCTGCATTGGAAAGCTGAACTTCTAAACACATGACACAAGACAAAACAGGTGGATTCAGAGGGGGAAAGAGAGAAAACAATGAAACAATATGGGTCAGCACAAAAGGCAGGAGCCCTCATATCAGCAGTCCATCCATTGTCGTATTTTCTTCAGGCAACACAGCAAGGGAGAGTTTTAATGAGGGATCTGATGTTGGACGGATATAGACCAAAACCAATTTTTAGTAGTGAGGAAAATTACCAGTAGAGCAAGTTACTAAGGGCTGTCATGGGATCTCCATCACTACAAGTATGTCAAACCAGTGTTTTTTTTTTTCCCTCAAAGATATGCTCTACTTCAAATAGGAATTAATTCCTGAAGTTGTTATATAGGTACTATTATGCTGAAGATCCAACTGGATGATCACAGTGGTCTCTTCTGGCTTCACAAAACATGTTTTCCAAGTAATTCTCATCCCTTAAAACGTATCATTATTTCATGTTAAACAAAATTATCAAGAACAGTTTATGGAGTCCCACAAAAACAATAAAAGTACTTATAAGATGACAGAACCATTCAAGCACTCTTCTGCACTTTTTCTTTTTGTTTTGTTTTGGACACAAACTAAGTAAAGAGAGAGAGAGGCAGACTTCACTAAGTCTGTGCACCTACTGTGTGCATTTCCATGCTAGAATGAATTATCAGGCTCCCTAAAGAAAATCATAAATTCTTAGGAGAAAAAAATGACAATATCTCACTCTTACTATACAATTTATTTTGCTTTAGAGAAATGCAATAAAACACATGGAAAGAACCAAAGTCTAGAATACTGACAAAGGAGGAAATCTGCAATCCATCCATTCATAAAAAGATGGAGACCATTTGCTATCAGGCTACAATAACAAATATATCTAACAGGAAGGAGCATAAAGACTCATACTGTCTGTGTTAAAACATTAGTTGAGTTCTCAACCTAATAAGAGAGCCTCAACCATGCCAAGGAACTCTTAGGCAGTACTTGGTCAGTCACAAAATCACAGAGTAAGTGAGGTTGGCAAGGACTGCAGTAGGTCCCTAGTCCAGTCCCCCAGCTCAAAGCAGGCTCAGCTATGAGATCAGACCAGGTTACTCAGGACTATCAAGGGGTCAAGAATTTAATACTCAACTGAGGAAAAGAGAACTTAACATTCCTGACAGAATGACCACAGAAACCTCATTAAGCATACAAGCAAATAGGTTTGTAACAAAATAATTAATTTTTATCATCTGCTCATTGACATGTTTGAGAAAAAACAATGTGAGCATCCTAAAGCTATCACGTGGGGAAGGCTTTAGTCAGTCAAAATACTCTCTTTCAAATACTACTATATGTACGATTGCACACAGGTTTCTTTTAAGACAAAACTTACATTGTTGGCTAAATTTCAAAATGATTTCAACAATATGACTTCGAGCATTACAGTGCCTATCTTTCCAAGAGCAAAACATTGAATTAATCAGACATGGTTGACATCTATGAAATCCCCAGAATGAAAAAGCAAAAAGAAAAAAAATTGGTAAATAAAATAGTCTGTAAGATAATGTTTTGTATGACAGATGTTTTATGAAGTGTTTTAACCAACTGAAAAGGCATTCATTTTGATAAACAACATGTGAAGAGAAGAACAATGGGCAAGGTAAAAATATAACAGGAAAATTAAGTCCTGGACAAATAGTTTAAAAGAAAATGGAAAGTACCCTATTGCATTTGCATAAAAATCCACATTTCACTAGAAATATAGATTTCCTAATAAAGCACTATATTGCAAGGATAACAAATTAGCATTCCAAGGTGTACTCTGTAGGTCAAAACAGAAATTGTCTTGGACTACTTTTGAAAAGTTTCTTTTGCATTTTTACTGACACAGACATAAAATATAATAATACATGTACAATTAAAGTTTATAAGGTTGACCAACCCTTGTAATGCTCTTCCAAAACATTTCTGAGGCTGCTTTGTCAATATATACATTTGTCTTGTAAGCAGAAATACACTCTAAAGAGCTTTTACCTTCTTAACATTTGTAGAGAATGCATTCAGATCATACCTCGTGGTTGGCATGTGTCTGTACAGACAAGCTTGTTTAGTTGTTTTCAGTTTTTAAAAATCTTAAGGTAGGTATCTTGAAGTAATAAGGAAGACAGAGGAAGGTGGCAAGTGAACGCATACATGTACTACATACCTGAAAAATCAGTAAGAGTCAGCTTTTCATCTTTTGAGTAATAAACCACAACCACATCGATCATATCATTGGTGATACCTAATAGTAACCTAAAACCATCTATTCTGAGGTAGATACAAAGGATCGTTCACCTAAGCAAAACTACTTAATTGCTATACAAAGAAACACATCAGCTCTGGATGCCTGTGAAATGGCATGATGTTTATTGAGATTCGTACAGGATTCCAGGTAATCTGTGATGGAATGTCATTGATACAGATATTTGACAGTGACCTATTGACATATCTTTGGCCAGAACGCAGATTAAAAAAAACTATTTGTGGCTACCACAGAACTTTGGCTCAATTAGCAATTTTAAGACTCTGCACAGAGATAGCTACTTTGTGTCTGTGGCACAGTCTTGGGATCCACCTGAAGAGAGTCATCTATCTACACACACACACACACAAACTATTAAAAAAAAAATTATGGTGAGAGAGTAAAGAAGTCTGAATGAAAGTATGGAACTTTGGAACATATAGAAGTATGGAGGACGGAAAAGGAAAGAGTGAAAAAAAATTCCAGATTACAGAAAGTATTAGAGACCTTTTTTATTTTATATTTTTTGAAAGAATACTATACTGAGAACATATATGTATATGCCAGTCTCTTAGTAGAAGAGAAATGTGACCAAGAATGGTAATTTCTGAACATAACCATTTGTACATATAAACACACATCTTTACCGTGAGGCTAACAGTAGGATAGCTTCCCCAGGCAGGCTGTAGACTCTCCATACTTCCAGATACTCAAGATCCAACTGGTTAAGGTCTGGGGCAACCAACAGCCTTGGTTTAGAAGCGCAGGTGGACTGCAAGATGTTCAGTCCCTTTCAGTCTCAACTATTTTGTGAACTTTATGGTAAAGTACTAAAAGAAACTAAAGGCTTTAAGCTCTGGTATCCTAAGTACTAGACTTGTAACCATTTGTGGAATGGACTTAATATCTTAACTGCACCTTCAGGGAATCTAAAGAATTGAAATGTTGGTTTGTATTATTAGTAAGTAGACCAGGCTCAAACTTTGGAGAAATCTTGAGTAACTCACCTATGAGTTACTGAAGACTGGGACAGAAGTCTGAATCAGGTGAATAGATGAGAACAGTAGACTGGAAAGACAGTCCATTTCACCAGAGATGTGTCTGCTACTGATGTTCCCTCCAGTGAGGAGAGTTGCCCAGCATTCACAATGTACGACAGTGAGACTCACACTGACTTTTGACATACTCCCAAAATTCTGTATTAGCAGATACTCAAGGAGAGACAGCAATCTCAGATTATTTGATGTAATGTTATTCACCTTTGTATCAAAATCATCTATACCATCCAGAGTGACTGATCATCCTAGTTCTTCCTACTTTACCATTAGAAGATCATTTATAGGGATGGGGAAAATGTATATATCATTTTGGCTGCTCAAAGAAATAAGAACAAATACAATGGAAAATAACACTATCCAGAAAAGGCTTGAAGGGCCCAAACCTTTTGATACTATCTGAATTAAATTACTGAAAATCACTGAAAAGTTTCTCCCAGGGATATCAGACAGAAGTGAACAAACTCAGCTCATTCAGCAATATGATCAGGACACCTCACGGGTGGTACCAAACACCTTGTTCTAATACCTTGTACACCACTGCACCATTTGAAGAACTTAACTACTTCCCAGAAAAGAGCCAGAACTCATACTAACTTGCCATAGTACACCTGACAGTTTCTCACTTGCACATGAATGGGATGCCCTTGAGAAACAGGAATGGAACTTCTTGCAAGCATGTTGACTTGAGTTCCAAGATCCCTGAAATGCTGTCCATCCAAGTGGAGAAGAAGGAAATGCTTTTACTTAGAAAGAAATCTGGATGGGAAAGAAGACATGAAAGGGCACCTTCCAAAAGGCACTGGATTTGAGTAATAATATTTAATCTGGAAGCATGGTTACCCTTAGACGAATGGAATATCTTCATAGATAGCATCCCAGTCTCGTATACATGTCCACATTTTTTTGGTGGTCAAGTCTGGTATGATGCATTATAGTGCTGCCATGTGTTCTCAGGACTTTGCAAGGGAGAAATACAGTCCAACAATTGAGTCCCACATGACTAGAAGTGCAACCTTAGCAATTGTCAGGTGATAAGCATATTCAATAGAGTACAGATGAATTCAGTTTCTTCTTAAGCAGAGTCAAGAAGATTTTGAAGTCCACTTTATGAGAGTCTCATGAACAGGAAAGATGAAAGAACTTCTTTTTAAAATAAGCAAAGAATATAGCCTTAGGTAAAAATCAATCACTGAAAAACCTTCAGGGATGACATTTGAGAGTCTTTGAGCACTAGGAGGTCACGAGAGAAGATCCGGGAAAGTGATCTGTGTTTGTCATTTTTCCTGAGACTTCACTAAAATGATAATAACAAGATGTTTTAAAGAAGGAAGCACAACCATGCCATCTGGGTATCTGGCACAGAAGGTAGCTTACCAGTACAGGGTAGTAGACTGACTGTCTTCAGGATTATATAAATATATATATTCCAGAAACAGAGAGGACAAGAAAAGGAAATTGATCAAGTGTAACTCTGTATCTCTTCTTTTTTTTTTTAAGTCTCATAGATCTCCACACATTAAGAAGAAATATCTAAGTAAGAGACCACAGTACCGGGGTTGCCTCAGGAGGTGCTGATATCCTTTTTCCACTATACTTCTTTGGGTACTAAGAGCAGCATAACTTACTCAGAAGCAGTTTGGTCCAATTTCCATGCCAATTATTTTGAGTAACTTCTATTCTGTTCAATTTTGAGTACCCCAAAGTACTGATGAACTTAAAATATTGCTAGGAAGTTAGGTTATAAAAGAAGAGACTAGAAATGAATGTTGGAATGAATTACGTAAGTGCACAGATTGGTTACACCATGATCTGTCAAGAATATGGTAACTATCACCTACTCCTTCCAGTTGCACAGAAAATACCAAAGAGGGGAAAAAAAAAATATTTAGGTTTGTTGAAGCTTGTAGCTAACTACAGGAAGATCAATCAGAGGAGGAATTTAAAGGGAGTACTCCCATACATAAAAAAAAAAAAAGAAAAGAAAAAAAAAAGGAAAAAAAATAGTCTAAGAAGTCCCAGGAATATATTAATACTGAAGAAGGCACTTTATCAGAAAACAGGCTCAGGA
Source organism: Anas acuta (assembly GCF_963932015.1). Lineage (NCBI taxonomy): Eukaryota > Metazoa > Chordata > Aves > Anseriformes > Anatidae > Anas > Anas acuta. The sequence goes on along the minus strand of NC_088979.1, from coordinate 177,291,918 downwards.
AACTAATGAAGAATTAAACCTGTATTTGAATTAAACAAACAAAATGATTTTTGAAATATTCCCATTGATTCCATCTACAAGTTTTCACAGTAGTGTATGACAAAGAAGCACAGAGGTTTTGCAGACCTAGCTAAGCAAAAAAGATGGGCACAGGATCGAAAGAAACATTCTGAGTTGCCATGTGTATTCTTTTGCTATTTAAAGCAATTGTATCATGCCAATTTTTTTGAGACACTTATCAGAGCCCCTCTCTGAAATCTCACGCCATCTCCCCCACTTGAATGCTTGGTTCTGTCTTGAATGCTCCATCTTCCAGCCAGAATTTATCCAGGGCTTGTTTACACTCATTTGTAGGTGTTCTAACAATGTCCCTTAGCTTAAACAGATATTTTCTCTCCCTGATTACTTCTCTGCCTTTCTGTAACGCACTTAGAAATATGAAAGAGAAATCATATCCTCTCTCAGTTTTTGTTTCATTAAGCTAAACATGTCACAGTTTCTTAGTCTCATCTTACAAGATAAGCTTTCCATTTCCTGATCACCCTCGCAGTCCATCTCTGTTGCTGTTCCAATATTAATTCATTTTTCCCGGAGAAAAAAAAAAAGTGTTAGGGCTAATAGCCTGTTTGTCCCTCCCAGTTCATGACTATCCTCATCACTCTTCTATGTAATGCCCCCAGTTACAGTACAAATTAAGGTAGCGTCTACTTTACACCAAAGTTATAACAAATAATAATCATAATAATTGCAAATTACATAATTTATAAATACTGATTTTGGGAAACAAACGCACAGTGCTCATTTGTATTATATGCCTAAGTACTAGGCAATCTTTCACAATCAAGTGACCAGCATGAAATTAAAGCCTACTTCTTAGCACTAAAATAAAACATATTCATTCTAGTAACCCACACATTTTTATCTGCAGAGATGCTGTGAACTAAATTTTCTGACTGCATATATGTATGCATTCCAAGAAACAGATTCAAGCTCTCACCATAGATTGTTTAGCTCTGTTACTTAAAGCAGATCTTAAGTAACACGCTGACCTGAACCAAAACTTGTTTCAACAATTTATGTCATATTACTTTCAAAATGAGCAAAGAAAGAGTTTGAAGTGTGACAGCGGACAGCAGTCACATTTACTGCACATTCCTCACTACAGCCAAGCTCTACAACTAAAACATGTTGGGCATTGGAGAGAATGCACATGCAGGTAGCTTTGCTTGTCCCCTTTCTTCTCTGGGAAGTTTCTTCTTAATTTCTCGTAACTGACACACAAAGCAAGTCACAGCAAATCCCCAAAGATAAGGCAAGGGTATTACCTTAATGGCAGTGTCTTACACTGACAGTCCAGAGAGAAGTACCCTGTCTACAGTTTGAAGTTTGAAGAATTCAGGCATCTAACTTTCATTTCCCTTCCTGGTATCACCTACTACTGACACCCATATAAGCAACTCCTGACTCAGTAGAGACAAACATTCATACCATGCAAAATCAATACCATCCACATACAAACCTGTATAAAATACTAATTTACACAGTTTCAACCCCTGTCAATTTTAATAGATCACTCAAGAGTTAAGAGTTGCTTAGAAAAGTGATAGCATCATTGCTCAAAACAATAAATATCCTCCAACTAATTACTGAAATGAATTACATGTCCAAAGTCCAGAGTCCTGAATATAAATGATGTTTAAACATGTAAGACTTGCAACAAGTATCACATCTCATACTTGCATGTATATGAATATTACTAAACCTTACCCTCCCCCAAAACAAGATCCTTATTATGACAAAATACTTAGCTTTTGTTTTGAAACAGACTTTTAGAAGACAATATTGTACCCGCTAAATATTTTCAGTTAAAAAATAAGAAAAACCCAAGATGCTCTTCTACACAACACTCAAGAGTTATGAAGATATTCATCCATTAGTTTGAGCAGGAGCAGACACGTAACAAAAGCAAGTTGCTCAACTCTGTACAGGCTATGCCCTCAATCTTACTGCTGGTAGTGAATACACTTGCTGAAATAGTAGTTATTAGCTGATTAACAGATCAGATAACAACCCATCTGTTTACTTCCAGATGTTCTATCTAGAAAGTGCTCCATGAAGAGAAAACTCACTAAAAAAAAAAAAAAACGTCCCTTTCTGAAAGCTTTCTAACTCTCAGATAGACCCGTACAGATCAACACAAGCCTATGTGTATTACTATCACATTACATTCCAGTGAGATTTTTTTCAGTCACTTATTACACTCTTGTTTTTTAAACTTGTGAGAAAGAAAACACTTCTATATAAATTATATTCTTCTTAACCATAACCAGTATATTTCAGCTTCCAGCATGACAGCTTTCATCAGCTAAATATGAAAACAGGGGCCAAAAATCATAATTCATAGCACAAATAATTACAGAACTTATGATTCACCCAACACAGAATGTGATTTTTATCACCATAAATACAATAGTTTAAAACAACAAAACAGCTTTTCAATTATTATTTTCCAAAAAACACAAAGGACAAAATTAACTCAACAGTAATGCTTCAGAACTAATAAGTCTAATTTTTAAGTGTATTGAAGCAAATGGATACTTTTGTACTGATGTGAGTAATTAAAGTACAAGAGCTTCACAGACTCAGAGATGTAATGCAGCCCTTTTATCAAAAGCAGTCACTCTATCGCGGCCTGACAGTTAACAGCATATGATCTGGTAAACAAATACTTTCACACAGTACAAAAGTGCCATTAAAGGCCAGAACTGTCAACACAAATTCCATTCTTACAAGAGAAAAAAATATATAAACTGTTGATCACCTCTGGTTGCCTTAACTAGCATGGAGGTTGTCATGGAAACATTTCTGCGAAGTTCACAGTGATGAAACACAAACACTTCCAGTTTAATTGCTATTAGGTTTAGCATACCAGAGTTTATTTATACTCAAAGAGCATTATGATAAAATGCAGTAGAAAGTAAAGCTAGTAATGATCTGGCATAGCAAAGCCAACAGATTTAAAAGAAAAAAAAAATAAGGAAAATAAAGCCAAATATAGAAGACTTTTATTAGACTGAAACAAGACCCCCCCCCCAAAAAATTATCCTTTTCCCAAAAATATTAACAGAACTTTCAGCTAGAACGTGACTTGCCTGTGACAGTTTTTATGCAACTATATTAACATACTGATGTGTGAAAATACTAAAGAAACAAAACATTTTCAAAGCTCATTTGAGCTACCAAATATAGCAGTATCTATTATACAAATTCAGAACAGATTCTTAATAAAAATTACAGCATATTAACTTTTGTAGCACCCTTCTATCATGTGAATATTCTATTTTTCAGATAGAATAGATCTAGTCCTGCTATTTTCTTACCAGCAGAGCTCCCCCAGCATAAATGACAATTCTGTTGTCCTTGCAGACAAATTGAGCCCAATGAGATTTCAAGTTATAGTGCTGACTGACTACATGAATACAAGTCAGGAACAGCTTAGTTTTATTCCATTACAGTTAATGGGGATTCACTTTTATTTTATTAGAATTAAACAAAATTTATACAGATGCATGGAAGTTACTAACCAAAATCTGCAGGTTCCTTTCATTATAATCCGATTTCATTTTTTAATAATACTACATTCATTCTTAGTCTATGAGTTAAGTTAATGCAAAGCTTTAATAAATTCCAGTGACTTTTTATCTGTTTTCATTAGCAGAAGTTTACTCAACTCTGCTGACAGCCTGCAACACTCAGAAGCTGAGCAGAGGTCAGGGGGTTGGAAGAGGGAATGGAACCAGTTTGTGCGTGAAGCGCGCAAGGCACGAGTACAGAACAAGGATTCAGATGTGGTGCTGCTGGCGTATGCTACACACAGACAGGGAGCGGGAAAAAGAAATGGAGTGGGATGCATTGTGCTCATTTTCTAGACACTGTCAAATTCCCGGCTACTGACTCTGGTGTACAAGTATAAGAATGCAATCTATGGCCCACAACCTGCTATTAATTTTCTCATTCATATGAGAGTTATGTCTTGAACAAAAGTATGAAAAGGAAAATATATAATCTATAACGTAATAACTATATTTTAATAATTTTCCACTATCTGTTTTTTATGCCTAATCTCAAAGTAAAAATGCATTCATCTTTATGATTACCATATTTATGCTTCTTAATTCTGTTTTTTTTCCTTTTCACATTTGCGCATCTTGCATTTATTCATTCTCTACTTCCCTTCTTGCTGATGTTCCTGACAATCCTCATTCTTCCCTTCCCAGTCACAGAAGTTACAATAAATTAAATTGTTAATGCTGAATTTTAAAATCCATCATTAAGTTTGGAATGAATACCTTAAAAAGGATTAATGAAGAAAGAAGAAAATGGAGTAAAGATAGACTTGGTGTGTTCCAGAGAACCAGCAGACTCAGGAAAATAACATTGTAACAAGTTTACATTCTCAAGATTATAATTATTACCACTACAAGATTATATGATTTGACTATATGCTTAAATCAGGAGCAATTTGAAAAGCACCACATTTTTGTGAAGTAGCCTCACATTCATCATGCAATTTCTTTCACCTAACTTTTTTTTAGCTAGCAATATTTCAGCTCAAACTACGTAATTCACCATCTAAGATTCTCCTTCCTGTTTATTAATAATATGCTTCTGATCTAAATGAACATATTTTTTGTGACAGTTACTGGAAGACAGCAGCTTCTTTAACCCTGATGCATGGCTCTGCAGTATCACCATGGTCATTACTGCAGAATCTGAATGTACCCAGTACTGTCACTGTAATGTATTTGTCTTCTGGTCCTCTTCCCACAAGGGAGAAATATGCAAATGAGTGCCCTGTTTTGTTACAGCCCTTTTCTTTTCTACTTCTCTGGGTTATTTTGTCCTGTGGGCTATTAGAAAGTTAGTTTGTTCTGTGAAAACACATAGAAATAAGTGTATTTGTGACAAAGAAAAAAATAAGATTTTAAAACTCTTGGGATTAGAAGTGAAATAGGATGCAATTCATGATGTTCTTCAGTTCCTCTTTCTCCAAGGCTTGGATGTATCCCTGAACAAGGTCCCTACTCTGCACAGAGGATCTTCAGCCTTCCTGCCACAGGGAGCTCCCCTTTTCTGGAGAAGCACAATGATCCAACACAGGCTTCATTCCCAAGCTCGTGTGGAATCAGGCCAAGAACACTGAAAATAAATACTAAGACACCGAATGACTTCCAAAGTCCTGTGAGGATATGGCAGACAACTCAGAAGACAGATATATTTAACTAAAGACAGCATGTACTTCAACATTTTCAATTTCTACATCTTCACATCCTGTTGTACCATTACGGTGGTACTAAACCAACAGCTAACAAAAAGGTACAAATAATGATAATTTTATCACCACCCGACAAGACAGTGAAGACTATCTTACAGAAAGTCTTACAATCATATAATTCCCCATGAAAAGATAGTTTTTGGAAATTTTATGCATCCATCGAACAAGTGTGTCAAAACTGTTTGCAATGCTTCACAACAAGATTTATGAGATTTTATCATTATTCCCAGTTTGATACTTTGGTGAACCCATCTGAACCTGGTGGGAGTGCTTGACAGCATATAAAATCTGTGATTATTTCAATCCCACCTTCATCACTGAGACACCTTCTCATGCAGTTTTCTTAGCTGAAGCTCGTTCAGAAAAGGTTAAACAAATGCCACATGTTTTTAGTTCCATCTGGAAGCACATGGTGGGAGATCACAATGCCATTTAGTCTCAAATACACCCTACCCAAAAGCAGGCTCATTCTGTTGGCAGCAGGTCTTGCAGTGATGAGCATCAGTGCTCTCCTTCACATTGCTTTGTGCTGTCTGCCATGCCTCTGGATGATGTAGTGCTTTCTTGTTTGTACTGAAGACTTCAAGTCTGGCTTCTTCTGGTCACTTTATTTCCTTGTGTTGTTATTCCCAATTCAAAAAAGCCAACTAATGGAACAGATGACATCTACGAAGAGCTGGATGGGAAAATCTCTCTCTCTTAGCGTTGGGCAATGTCAGGTGAAAGTCTGGTGAGCTGATGAATTGACCTTGGGGAGCTGTAATCATATTGATTACTAAAGTGAGGGAAGCTGAACCAGTGGCGCGACAGTGACATGTTTCAGTAATGACAGAAACAAACAAAGGAATGAATGAACACAACAGGAATAAAAAAGAAAAGTCCCACTGCAGTCTTTGGTAGTCCATCTACCGGAAAGAAGCTATCCATGCTGCCACATTCTCCTGGATGCCATTCTCTATTTTGGCTGGAGAAAGCAAGGAAAAAGGAAAGGAGGAACAACCAAACACTAAGCAGTGAGTTAAACCTGCAGTATAACTTCCTGATGAAAGAGGCCATGCAAGTCAAGAGGAGCAGGGCTAGGAGTCCAGGCCTTTTCATGGGAGCATTGTTCCCTGAAAGCTTCACGCTTGCTGGTCCCTGTGAGAAAGGTGAAGGAGCTATGAGGGAAAACCCACCTCCCTCTCAGTCTTTGATAACCTTTCTCTTTTCTCTCTCCAGTTCCTCAACAACAAAATATGAACCTGGGTGCACTAACAACACATCTTTTCTAGAATAAAAGGGTCACTTTGCGCCAAACCCGGAGCTCTAAGTCCACTCAGTAGACTTAGATTCTTCAATGTAGAAGAAGGAAGCCAAAAGAAGCCAGAAAAAAATCCCTCTACCAACTCTCAAGATCCCTGGTTATTTCCTTGCTTGGTAAGAAAAAGCAAAATGAGATACATTAAAGATCAAAGAGGAGCATCAGACACACTCCAGTACGCAAAGCCTTAAATATGCTTCAGTACAAATGAAAAAGAAAAATCACACTACAGTAGTAGTGTCTAGAGCCTTGTATCACTGTCCCCAAGTGATTCAAAGCCATCAAACTTCAAGCATTTGTTTCCCATGGGATTACACATATAACAGCACAAAAGCTGTTAACATTATGACTGTTTACTTCATTGGTGCCAGCATCTTCACAGGTAACAAACACTTTCACTTAAATTCATTCTCTCAGTAGAATGACATCACAAAAAAGGATGGTATCTTTTATTTATTTATTTTATTTTACTTTGTTTGTTGTTTGTTTGTTTTTTTTAAATTAAAATCTGCACAATAGCAGTCAGTAAATGGCACTCCCAAGAAATAAAGAAAAAAAAATGAAATAAAATAAAACTGAGAAAAGAAAAATATGGTAAATTAATAATAATAATAATAATCGCAATGCTGTTAAATTGGCAAAGCAATGGTAGCAAGTTTACAGCTGATGTGTTCCAGGCTACACCAAAATTATGTATGTGTAAAATGTTCATAATAGAGTATAAAAAGTCTAAAATTTATCAAGGTTTCATGCTGATCCTTCAGTCTGGCAAATGTTTGTAAAAAGAAAAAAAAAAAAAGGCAGTGTTAAGTAAACATTTCAGACCTCAACCTTCTTTATATGCCTTTGAACCTTCGCTTTCATGTGCAATACCTGACAGCCCACTGAGAATAAATGCTGAAAGCCCCAAAGATGGGTAAAACAGAATTTCTGACTCAGGAAATAAAGATCAGCTGAATATGATTCCCATATGGCAAACCAGATCAATGGAAAGCAAGACCAAAATTTACAATATCTATACTGTGCAGTACAACATGGAGGTTGTCTTTTATTGCTGGTAGCGAAACTCCCAGTGGCCAAGAATAAAAGCAGACACAAAGATTATACATCCACTAATGGTGAACTCTAAAAATACACATTGATACATTTTAGAGTTAAAAAAAAAAAAAAAGGAAAAATAAAAAATGTTGAACCTTTATTTAATATTACTGAATACCAAACAGCAATTAGAGCAATCAACTTCCAGCACAAAATCCAGGATTATTAATATAAAGGCATGTTTTCAAAGCCAAGGGGAAAAAAAAATAAAAAAAATAAAAAGAACAGCAGATCGGATTACCTGATATGAAAAGAAACACTCTTTGCTGTAAAACTAAAACAGCTTCAAGGCTACTTTTGTGATAGCATGTGTGGCTGAATGTGAGAAAATGTATAACAATATTATTACTTTTATTTCAAGATTTCCTGTAAAACCTCAGGTCATGCTCATGAAGACTTCCTTAAAAAGCAATGATAAATCTAATGAACAATTTTTAGAACTTGAAAGAAGGACAATTGGACGGGGGGGAGGTAATCAAGCAGACCTCAACAACCAAACCGACACAGTAACACTGACTTGTGTTAGCAGGGCTTCTCTGCCAGGAATCTCAGAGCAATGCACCTAGCTATCTCTGGTGGTCTCAGAGGGCACATAGAGCAAGAAGTCTGTAAGTAAAGGAAAAAAAAACAACTTCTCGAAATCTTCTAATACAGTTCAGATGGAAATACATAAAAGGGAAGGAAAGAAGCTGACAATTCATTTAGTAAATATAAACTGACCAAATTAAGAAGACATAAAACAGCTTTCAAACTTCAGGAAAATATTTGGTCTATTCTAGTAGCAAAGTCTCGACAAAATAAAACTCCTCTACAGGGCTCATAAGCTCTCTCCTTACCTCCTTCCTCGGGCAACATTACCACTAATTTAGGCCAATAATTCAGGCATCATCTTTGACTCGTTCTTCACACGAGCATCTTGGCGCTGTACACTCACATATTTACAAAAGTTTTATATGTAAATATTATAGGATCTTTATAAACCTCATTCTTACAGTATGTCTCTCCTCTCAAACCATACAGCTAATATTCCCATCCCTCTTATTGCACATCTTGTTCCTCTCTTTTGTTCTAATCTTGACAAATGCAATCTCGTTCCACTGACATAAATCCAGTATCCCATTATATATTAATCACTTATCTTCCATGTCAAAGCCTACCTATCATCTCTCATTCCGTATCTAGAAGTAAACTCCCTTCTCCTTTAGGTCCAGGCTGCCAGCTTCCATCATCTATGTGTTATTTTTTCAATTAAGTGTCTTCAGGCTTTTTATCCAGGCTGACACCTCACACATCTGTGAATGTCCATAAGACTAACTGATTAGCCTCTTCCAAATTGCTTTGGCAGGAGACCTATGGAAAATTTTAAAACAGATTATTTGCTGATATGCTACGATAACTCCTTGTTTTCTTGTTTTTCCTTGTCTGTTTCTACCTGCCGTGTCCACCTAAATATTTAAATTGTCCAGTTTCTGGGGTGGGACTCACAGTTGTTCTGTGTTTGTACAACACCTAGTAGTGGTGTTACAGTCCATCCCTGAGACTCTACAGGAGTGTCAAAGGACAAATAGGGAACTAATGAATATTGATATGCCAATAAGCACACTAAGCACCCTCCTGCTTCCTTCAAAGGAAAAATCAGTGGTCAAACTAACATTCATATATATCATGGTTGTAAGGGATTGCTGGCATAATTCCTTCACCAAACCTGAGCATGTCTTAGAAAAGCCCTTAAATCATATTTTAAAGTTTCCCAATGAAAGCTACTTTGAAGTCCTTAATAATGTCTTTTTTTGAACAACCACTCTCAGTGTTAAACTGCTCTTCTCCTACTGGACTTTGTTATGCCTTTATAAAGTAAACTGGAAACTCTCTATTATCAAGCTTCTCTTCTCCATGTAGCCCTATGTCCTTTTTTTTTTTTTTTTTTTTTTTTTTCAGAAACTATCCAGAAACTTTTTCTTTTCCTGATGCCAAAAAAAGAAAGAAGGAATTTAGGCAGAAACATCTAACTTTGTTATTCCCATTTAAGACTTATTTGTTTATACACCCAAGAGTATAAAGTCACAATTTAAATTTAAAACATCCATACTTAACTGATCAGCCAGCATAAATGTCCATGTCTTTTCCAGAGTCACAACTGTCCTCTCTGGATACAGACCCCAATATTGAAAGCAAAGTCTGTAATATTGTCTCTAATTGTATGACCTTATATTTGCGTGTACTTAAATACTCTATTACTAGATTTGATCTGGGCTCATATGCTGCTCACATTGCTAAGTATCATTCCCTGTCCTCTTAAATTGATATATTTACTCTCCTTTATTTGTTTTAATTTCACAGAACTAGCAAATTACAAATATTCATGACACCTCCAAGTTATACAAAAAAATATATATCCTCAAAAATCAGACCATTCTTTCCACCTCTCATTATTCTATACTACTTTCTTATAATTTTAAAAAGTATTTTCCTAAAATCAAAGTCGTTGGAGGAAATAAAGCAGTAACACTCATCAGAAGTAAAAGTCAAAGCAAGAAAACTGTTATCATGTAACACACAACTATTCAACTCTCACTTATGAATCAGATCTTCAGAGATTTCCAATATCTGAAAATACAGTACATGCTTCTCTTGTATTTTTATCCCTTTGATATAAAAATAAAAATAAAGGCAAATTAAAAACATATCTCCAAACTATAAACTGAGCTTGCTTTCTGTCCCTCTCGCTCGTTCACAAGCAGAATTGTGTTGCTACCAAACCAGCCTCCCGCATAGCATGGAAGATCAGTGTGGCTCTAGTGTCTTCCCTGATGAGCCCCAGCTGTGGAGGATGGAAATCTTGCACGCTGCAGAACATATGGGGTACCAAGTTTTAATAGCCTGATTCTGCAACACTCAGTTCAGGAAGTTTTTACACATACTATTAATTATAATAATATCAGTGAGGCTTACCCAGCAAACAAGCCAAAGCAGCTGAGCTCTGCAAGAAGTTTTTCAAAGGTATAATGGAGTTAACCAAAGGGCATTAGTAAGTACTGAAGGAAAAGGAGGGGAGATAATAAAAACAGGCAATCAGCTACAAAACATGAGATGAGACTTGAAGGCTACTATTCCCTCTTTCAAGCATAAGATTGATTTTCTACTGCATCCCTAAGCAAATTACTTGAATCTTTAGCCTTACAGAAATCAGGTTCCACTTTAACTTTCTCCTGATACATCTGACATTTCAGCTGACATGAAGCACTTTCCATACAATGATTTCGGTAAAAATGTTATGGTTTCTTGTGCTACCACTGTATTTTATGCAGCTTCTTCACCTTGCAGTATGCCTCTAGTTAGACACAAGTTTTAGGATACTTCTTCTTCGATTAAATCACTTTTTTTCTTAGAATAATCTCCTCCATTGCTGGGATCAACTTTAAATAGGCATGAGAGGAAAGATAACTGAAAAAAAAAATCATAATTTTTTGCAAGCAAAAGCAACCAGAATAATTTCAGAGCTACGATCTTCAGAATTAGTGGTGCTGTTGAAAACTTCCAAAAGGAAAGATTAAAACGGAGGATTATGGTGGAGGAAGGTTTCTTTCTCCCATATTCTGGCCTCCAGAAGTAAGCAACTCAGCACAATTACAGGAGCATGCTCACTTAGCACCTCAGCCCTGACAAGACATTGCCACAGCTCTTGTCCAGAGCGCTGTCCCTGCCATCCAAGGAGCTACAGACACAACACTAATGCTCTTGTTTCTCCAAGACCCTAATATTTGCAGCTGAACACGAGATGAGTTAAAGCATTTTGGAAAGCTAGGAAGCAAGTTATGCTGTCTGAATAGATATAACCTTTGTATTTTCTGAGAGGTTTTTTGCAAAGAAAATACACTGTAATCCCAGAAGTTCAAAAACCATAACTGATCTCCTTTAAAAATGGGAAGGAATGTAAGTTTTCCTCCTCTCTTCACTATCAGCAACATTCTTTCTTTTTTTTATTCTTTTTAAGTCAACCACTTAACTATTTGTGAGAAAGTAGACGAATGCAAGTCAATAGGATACCTAGTTTCTATTTCTAGGAGTCACAAACTTCCAAAGATGAATGAAAGCAGCATCTTCCTTGGCATCATCTGCAATGACTGGGTTCCACCCTGCACATAGAAATCATGGGCTCCTACTCTGGCCAAATTAACCAAGTCAATTATCATTAAAACACTAAACCCTTATAGTGAGGATCACATTGCATTAATGTGACTTACCCAACCATTCAGAGGGATGTACGCTTTCTGAAACATAATGTGGTAAAGCAGATGACCCATAGGTCTCTTAGACTAAGGATCCAAATTTCAGATTTTTTATGAAGTGACTTTAGTGCCAACATTCATCCGTTCACTTTCCATATAAGATAAACTGAGAGTTATCTCCACTAAAGAAAGAGCCTTAATGAATAGTAATTATCAGAGAAGGCATACTCACTTTAACAATACCCAATATAGCACATAGGTCTATTCTTGTTCTATCTAAATCTGCCTTAAATAAAAATATAAATGAAAACAGGATGATCATCTTCTCCTTCTAAATAAATAAAAACCACATAAAAGCAAGAGCTTCCACAGCAGAGTCTACAGGAGGTGCAGAAATCATGCCTCATGAAATAAATTTGCACTACTTAGCCTTTGTCTCAGTTTGCAGTAGTTTGTTACTGTTTTGAATCTTATTTATTTGTTTATAAAAATACTTAAGTATATTAGTGGTCAAACCTACCATCCCATACAAACATGCAACCGTCAACAGAAGATTAAACTTTAAAAAAAATAGTCTGCATGAGATTATACTGAACTGCAAACAGAAGTGGCAAAAGCAATTAATCAACCTTAAGCGAGCAAAAGCTCTAGGTCAACAACAGTGCTTAAAACAAATTAAAACTTTGCAAATGGTCACAGAAATGGTCTTTATATCAAGTACATCAAACTTTTAGGAGGCTTCAAACTGTTTAAATTGCAAACCAAAGACAGAAACTTTGCTTCTGTAGTCAATATACATATTACTAGATTATTTTTTAACTTCTTCGCACTAACAACAAAAATGCAGGCCTTAAATGAAGTTTAAAGTTCTGGAAGAAAAAATGTCTTTGATGTCATACTGCAATAAACAAATTGGTGAAGTCAAGAAAACATTTCAGAAAATGTTGATTTGTGGTACAGCTACCAATTAGCCATTTTTTGTTTGTTTTTACTTTTGTAAAGTTTGCTAAAACTGTATTTACTGCCAGTACTAGAGATTTGCCAAGTAGAAATCAAAAGGTATGGTTTTCATTTCTGCAAAACATGTTATGCAGGAAAGGGATGGTAGAGCTGGAAGTAGTTTAAGTACAATTACTAGCTATTTTACACAGGCCTTATTACAAGATGCTCATACACACACGTGTGTGTGAAACAAATTTAACTTGCAGAATTTCCTTTAGAGCATTATAAAAGTCCAGTGTGAATTATGAATACTTATCTACTAGCTAATTCACTTTCTCTCAAGTCTTCTATGACAAACAGAATAGTGCAAACTACTGCCACTGTACCCAAAATGTCCAGAACATTTGGCAACAATGAAATCTAGTTGATCCACTTCAGCAATGATACGACTTCATCTTGTAAATATCACATTCATATTAAGCCTCTAGATGCACAGTAACAAATATGAAGAAGACGTCTCTTACAGGAGGTTTTAAGAGTCCCATTCTCACCTTTCCATACTTGATGAAAAAAGTGATTTGGGGGCTAATTCAACAAGAACTGTCATCTGAATATTCATAATCACTCATTTTTTTCATTCAGAAATTTCTTTTGCTGGATATGTAAGGTACTTTCACCTTGAACTAAAACCCAAAAGGGTAACACAAGAGCGGGAAAGAGAGGCTCACTCAGCACCTGACTTCAGTGCTCCACAAGAAGGAAGAATATGGACTCATGCTCTCTTACCCCAAGGGAGTCTCTACCAGCCAGTTGGAGAGGATGCTTCTAGCTGTTCTTCTGGCTGCAGCTGGGCCACAGCAAGAGAAGCACATGAAACACCCATCAGGAAGCTGAGTATGGGACTCACCTGTACCCAAGCACTGGCAGAGGTCAGGGAGAGGTCCTGAGCCTTTCTCCAAAGATCACTCGCACAACATATTCATGTTCATGGACAGAGTGTATGAAACAGCACCAGACCAGGAGAGACAGACTGAATCCAAGACCTCTGCCTGCCACAAAGCTTCTCCAGTTACGTTACTGTATTTCTTGTCCACCTCCATCAGGACTCGAGTCCATTTTACAGCTCAAAGGATAACACGACAGTTGATATAGTATTACGCAAATTAACAGAATGCTATTATCTATTCTTTAGATAAAGAATACCCTACACAAAGAAATAACCTACTGAGAAAAAATACTGACATAACCTTAAAGTAAGTCAGAATATATTTTCACATGTATTTCCATTCTTAAGAGCTCAGGTTAAGAGTGTAAAATGAACAGTTTCCTCATACAGTTACAATACCCTTTTTTAGAAAAGGCTAATTTCAGAGGTATCTAATTTCTCTCAGAAATAGTTTCTGCACATATTTAAATAATTCATAAGAAAAAGTCACTGTCTAGTGAGAGAATTATAACATTGGCTTAGACAACTAAAGCCAGGCTTAAGCAATACTGCACCACCACCAAAAGAGATGGTTTTGGTTAATTCTTCTCATTTGGACAGGATCTCTTTCATTAGGTCATTGGATTCTTAATTTTTCTTCTGCCTAAGCGTAAGGGCCACCACAAGCCGGTATAGAATCCAGGCAGTTAGTAAGAAACAAAATTATCTCTGAACATGAGAGGCAATACAAAAACCTGCTTCTGCTATCCTTTGTCCATACAGTCTTAACTTGCATTGAGGACATTTTTTCCCTTCTAAGAACATGACTCAGTTCACACAGTTGCTATGCCTAGAGTAGGACTAATTTCTCAGTCTTGAAAGCCTTTCAGCAATGGAATGGGAAGCGGTAGATAGATTAAATTAGAAGATCAGAGTTTACAGTCATTGAGCTTCAGAAAGCAATTTACTGGCATTCTCTATTTAATTATCTCAACACCTCATAACCATTAATGAATTTATCTTTACTGCACTGAGATTAAGCAACTCTACCCTAAAGTTCCACAAGAAGTCTATATCTGAGCCAAGAATTACACTTATAAATTTTAGGATAGCACTTTGTCTACATCACCATCATTCTTCCCAATGCTAAAAGCAGTTAATTTCAGCCTCATGAGCCATGACTGTTGCCCCCTCCCCCACCTACTTAAGATAAAAAATAATGTTTGTTTCTCTTAGGGCCATTCTTGCCCACTCCATTCCTACTGCTGTGCTCACCCCTGACAACAGTTTATTGAACCTAAGAAAAGCAAGTATTTCTCACTGATAGCCTTACGTGCAAAATTTGCTCCCCCTCTCCAACCCACAATGCCCCCTTGAGGCAAAAGGAAAGGGAAATGAAAAAATTGTTTTGTTTTGTTTTGTTTAAAAAAAAAAAAAAAAAAAGCTGAACTGCAGGAAAAGAGCAAACCGGTGAAAAAGAAAATTGAAAACCACAAAGGCTGTCCACACTTATGACACTCATCTTATCTTCTCTGCTTAAGCAGCCTTTTTTTTTTTTTTTCATGACCTCTTTTCTGGTGTGAAACTTCATCCTCTTCACTACTGTTCAGAGCAGTTTAAAGAAGGTTGCAGTTCCGAAATCCTTCTCACGTGCCCTAAATGCTACACACACACTTACATATCTGGTAAAAATAATTTGAGAAATACTTTATTTTAACTTAACTCTAATTAAACACACATTTCTATAAGGCAGTCAAATGCAGGGAAGTGAGTAGCCATAGGTATGAGAAAAAGTACTAACTTTTGTTGTTTAGAAAAATTAATCTTTAAATCTGCTATAGTCTAGTGATCCCTACAGATCACCAATAGACACGGCTCATTCCTGTTTATCAAGAGCTAAACAAGAAAGTAAAGATTTCTGGTGGGCTTTTAATTTTGTGCCTAAAGTTTTCTGTTTAGTTAGCTCTACTTGAAGTGTAAAAAAAGAAAGAATTCTAGTCTATCTGTTGTACCTGATACTTTTTTTTTCCGTATTTTTGTGTACATCAGAAGTACAAAAACCTTCTGGAGTCAATGCATGAGGTTAATAAATACTGGTAAGAAAGGTAGTGGAGAACAAATCTGATTTTCTCAATACACTCTACCATCTTCTGTTAGCAGGCACATACAAAACACAATGAGAACAAATTACATTCAGATGGTACCAGTGTTCAGGATTTTAATATCGCTCTCCTCACTACAACTATATAAAACTCTCTGCATAAAGGTTACCTCTAACACATCTTCCAACTCTTAAACACATTAAAAAACACCCTTATTACACTGTACATTTAACCACAACACAAGGAAAGGTTAGCTCCCAATAATAACCTTATAAAGAAAGTACGGTATCAGTTAAATGGATTTTAAGTAAGGGTCCAAGATCATATTAGGCAGCAATTATAAGCTACAAATTGTATTTCATATCTTCAGCAAGAGTTAGCACAAGTCTTCCTGAGTCAAATCTCTGCTATAAAGCAAAGCCCCTTGACGTGTTTTAAATGCTGCAAGCAGCTGAGCTCTGAGGGGTTAAAGCTAACGCTAAAGCTAGGCTTGAAGAGTTGACCAGGTAGCTTGTGACCATAGATCTAAGTATGTCAGTCACAGGCAAGTGTACCGTGCTCTGGTCACGAGTGAAGGCCAGGAGTAATAGATCAAGTTCATCAGCTGTTGCAGAGCCTACCAGAGCAGCAGCAGGGTGAAACATTAGTTTCACTGAGCCTACAGCCATCTGAACAGTAAAGGTGACACTGGATGGTGACTCATTATTTCCATCTGTCAAATGAAAGTAAATTAAAAGAGTTTCTTCCAAATAATACATCCTGGCAAAGACCCTCTCAGTGTAAGGAGTAAAAAGAACAAAACAAAACACAAAACAAAAGAGCCCATCCCCATCAGAAGACCTCAGAGGAGAAGCAATTTGTTACCACATCACCCCAGTGTAGCAAAACAGTGGCCTTTGCAGCCTGACCCAAGGCATCACCTACAAAAACCACAAACCACCACTCTGCAGCCATGCTCTGAGCACTCACCTTGCCTCGTCTCCCCTCTTCTCCCAGAAAGTCCCACTGGCCCAGAACAGAGCAGGGAAACCTACAGGACATACTTCATGCATGTTGGGGACTTCCCTACTGAAAGAGGTCCCTATGAGGATCAGCTTCCTCCCTCCCAGCCATGCCGCCCAAGGCTTGGGTCTGTGTTTTGTTTTGCTACTGAAGCATTCCAGGCTGTGTCAGTTTGGATTGCAACATAAATATTGTGCAACTGCAGACTCGTTAGTTCCAATTATGGTAATATTGCAGGTGACAACGAGAAAGAAATTTTCTATAATCTGTGGTCATATTCTGCTCCCAGTCATCTATGACTGAGATGAAGAGAAATTCATCTGGAGAAACTGTTGTTAATAGCTGAATTTGGATAAAAGTGTACGCCTAGCATTGACTTGAAAAAATGGCAGCTTCCCCATTCTGGTAATAATTTAGTCATAACAACAAAGAACTGAAGTGCAGTCACCGAGTATAGAAAAATGTATTTATAAAACTGTATTTAAATGATACATAAGTATAATTAGAGGTTTTTATGTAAGCACCATTGATTCACAAAATGAACAGGCATCTACATGTAATACAGTTAGTGGTTAAAGTTTTATTCTAGCTACTGAAGACATGTACTGAGTAAGAGGTTAAAACAGCACTCCAGTTAAGTCCAGGACAGTAGGTTCCGTTTTTACACACGATCAAATAATTATAATTGTATTCTTTTAGTGAGTCACACATGAAGATTTAAAGTAGGAGTGCCCAGTCTTCAACCTGGGAGGACCAATCAAGCATCATGCAGTTTGCACCACCCACCACTTCTCTCAGACCTTACAGCAGCTCTCCTCTCACACAACAAGCAAATGGCAATGGGGAAAGCTCTCAACAAATGGCAGCAAGGAGGTACCACCAGAACACTGCCCCACAGCCTGCTCCTCTTCTGCTCTGGAGAAGCCTGAAAGAACAAGGAGCCTCTTGGAGAGGAAGAAACAAAATGTGTAGGCAGTCCAACCAACCTATAGCAATACCCTGCCTAGAGAAATATGTAGGGAATTACAGGTGTTCAACCACTACGCTGCTTGAGAAGCATGGACATAGCTTCTGGGAACTTACTGAGCAGATCCCGTAGTAGCACAGATCACACAGCACACAACACCAGCACTGCTATGCAAGGCTACCATGCTTTGCTGAAAAGGATGGACACCATTGATTTAAAAGAAGTATACGTGTTCATTTTTTAAGGAGCATCTTCCTCATATGTCTGGATCTTCACCAACGATGTACCTAACTGCTGCACTTTTTCAGATTCATTGAATGAACAAATGGAAGTGAACACTTGAAAGTGTTAAATATAAAAAAAAATCACTTTAAATAGGTGATTTTCATCTTAGTGGTAACTTGCTCAGAGCATATAGGTCCAAGAACTTGTATTTAAAGAAAAACCAAAAACTTGGCAATCTTCACTGGTAACATAAAGATCATCTCTGGGTTGTGTTTTGAAACTTGCTTTGGCATCAGGATTTGACAAGGAGCAGTCTAAGGAGTCACCGTTATCTGTTTCTTGAGACCTGTCATCAGAGTCCAGACAAAAAGGGATAGGGGACAGGAAGTTGAATTCATAATCAAATATTCAGTTGTGGAAAAACTATGGGATTAAAAATAATACTCCATTAGGAAGGAAAAAAGTCTTTCTTGCTAATTTGTGGCATCTTGTTTTCCTTTGCGGTGGGATGGCTTAGCCACATATAAGTAGTCACTCACCAGTCTCAGCCTAGGCAGTTCTGAAGAGCAACCAAGTAGCCTTGGAAAAACCTCAGACACTTATCTTGCACATGAACATACAAATACATCTGAAATATCAACAAATCTCCATATCTAAGCTGAAATTCTGAGTAAACACAGGCAGTCTTCATATCAACTTCAGAAAATTTTGGATTCACACTTCTTTAGGACGTTTTCTGTCCCATAAACTGAGATTCAATAAATCTACCCAATGGATTTTCCCTTTGAAGCCTGTAACCTTCTTCCTGGGAAGCTGCTGATGGATGTGGGTACAGATGCAGACATACACTACTCCCAAAGATGCACAGCTCCACACCCACCACAGACATGTTTCAACCATCATCAATGTCCCCACCAGTGTCCTACAAGAATACACGAGTATTTTGGCTATGTCACTTCTCCTGGCTTTTCAGTGATCACTTGAAGCTCCCAGATATAAAAAAAAAAAAAAAGGAAGGAAGGAAGGAAGGAAGGAAGGAAGGAAGGAAGGAAGGAAGGAAGGAAGGAAGGAAGGAAGGAAGGAAGGAAGGAAGGAAGGAAGGAAGGAAGGAAGGAAGGAAGGAAGGAAGGAAGGAAGGAAGGAAGGAAGGAAGGAAAACAACTTACATTTTTTTAAAACTTGCCATGTGAAAGTTCAAAAGATATAAAATTCCAGTTGCTCTGGTACACTTCACACCCTTTCCAGATCAATCATAAACAGGGGCCCAGGGACAGACTGATCAACACTTCCAAGGTTAAACACATCTTAAACTCTTCCACAAGACATCATTCACTTAAAATAGAATTAAATACCAAATATGTCCAAGTTTCTGTCACAATACACTTTAATTCCTTCTTATTAAGCACAAGAATGTGCAAGGATTTATGACATTGTGTGAAACTTCTTCTGCATATTCAACGTAGTTATCTTATGAACTACTGACCACATATATTCTTCAATGTACACTGGCAGTTATTGTGTACTGAAACAATTTACAGGCATCATCACAACATTAAAAGTAATTTAAATGCATTCAAGACTGGTAACAAATGAGTCTGAGTGAATTTCTGGGCAAAGCATTACATGATTTTTAGCAAAACAACATCCTAATATTTACACAGCTTTAGCACCCATATATTCCACAGATTCATTTTCAACTGAAGAATCATTTTTACCACATACCTGGGAGTCTTCAGCAGTGCCTCTTATGTTTACTGTGCTGTACATAGGATAATAGTTTATTCCTTATCTGAATTAAATATCTGCTTACACTAAGACGAAAACATATTGACACAAGTGGAAAACATAACAGTTCATCAGCTATGCACATCTCTGCAGTCTGTGCACACCTGACTGCATTAGGTTTTTGTGTTTTCATTTTTAGGTCATGAGAATACTGTAAGTACTGTAATGAAACCACAGTCCTGTCTGTGTTCTCTCACTGAGTAGTGCCTTGAATCATAAATATTTCAATTACTGTGTTTTAGACTCCAAAAGATACTAGCCTCTGTTTTCTATATACTTCCCCTTTATCTTCAAAAGAGCTCTGCCTCACCAGGAAAGTAAT